>NC_134038.1:10674406-10846944 GCF_965140245.1 Athene noctua | reverse complement strand
CAGGGAAGAAGTGTTAGCAGCATCAAAAAGAGCTGTTTCAGTGTGCCTAGCCTGCATGGAAACTGGATGGGTGAAGGGCTGGGATATGGCCCGAGGGCCAAGACGGACCTCTGTGGTCATCCCCTATAATTTCCTGCAGAACATCAATCATGGGCTGTCACACAGCTGCTCCTGAGCCAGACCTATGGTCTGTGGGTCGGCCCCAGTGTTCACGTTAGAAGGAGTCCTGATCCCTCTCTGGCAGATTTCAAGTGAGGATAAATCCATTGCACTGATGGCTAAAATGGTTTAATTGAGTACTCCCACTGTTAAAGTTGAATTGTTCCTCTTAGGGCTGAGGTTATTGAGCTTGAGCACTAGTCTTTGGATTGTAAAATAGCCTCATCTGCTATCCTAAACAAATCCTACCCCAGAGAGAGTGCACAAAAGCTGGACATATTGCTAGAGACATAATTTCCTTAATACTATTTAGAGAAAATTTAAACTGAAAAATTGAAGAGCATGTTCAACAAAGAAAAAGAGGAGGCAGGCCAGGGAAACTGGAGCAGTGAAGAGTGACAGAAATATATAAAAAATAGAACGAATCCAGAAGAATACCGGGAAATAAAGAGAACTGCACAAGGCCTAAAGATGAAACAGGAAGATCAATAGCTACTGATCCTAATTGCCTATTAGTCTGTTTTTTTGACAGTTCTTAAATTGTTAGCTTTATTAAAGAGAATATGGTGCTCAGTTTTGCTGCTTTGAAGCAGCATTTCCTTTTCCCTTACACAAATGCTATTACAGAAAATAGCCCTATGGGCATGACCTCTTTAGGCTTGGATTATCTTCACTTAAATTCACTGGCAGCAAGATTAGTTAATTAATATGTTAATAAAAAATAAATGATACAATTTGCTTGTAAAAATGTGCTTACATTTTAACTAGTCAAATTATATAACTGTTTCAGATAGCTCTTGGTGGATTTCAGATTTAACCATATTTCCTGTTTTGAATTGCGATCAGTATCTGAGATTCACTTCTAAATTTGTAAGATGCACCTCTCTATAAATTGTCACTAACTGAAATCACTGTTTCACTTCACAAATGTCAGAGAATAATCAGCATAGTGTGAAAGTTATATTTCACGGCGTCTGCTCTAACGCTATCTTAGTCTCTGCTAGATCCTGGGGGAGGCTGTGCCGCAGCCTTTTTCGCATGTAAGGCTTGCCAATAGAAGTTATGCTTATCTCACTTCTCTTGGTATTCTGATGTGAAATGCATCTCCGTGTCCATCCTGGGACAAGGCAGTGCGGGTGAGGAGTGTGCAAGCAGCCCTGGAAAGCACACTCCTACTGACGATACACAGGGAAGTTGTGCTGTCTTGCCATCCCACCCAGTGATTCAGTCTACAAATCCATTTGATCCCCTGGCCTTTTTTTACTGTGACTGCCAACAGGAGAGTTAATTACAGCAAACTGATAATATTTCTGCAATATTGGTGATTGATAGTCACCATGCTTAGGGAGAGGCTAAGGAACGTTAGCAACGACAACACAAACTGCTCATACAGGTGTGTTGCAATAAGCTGAAGAGCAACTCTGGTATTTCTCATTTTATAGTACTCTAGTCTTATTTAGATTGAGATCATCAGTTCATTCACACGAGCAGAGCAGTAGTCATCATCACCTGATGACTACTGTTATCATTTCGAGCTTTCAAACATTACAGATATGTGCCAGAGGTGAAGAGCTACACTGCACTTGCATAGCTCTTCGCGTCATCAATGCAATTAACTGTTTAAACCACAGAGCAGTGAGGCAGAGAACGCTATAGATAAGCAGACATGCAGGAGGCTGTGGCCCAAAAGCAGGGCTGTATTTTTGTCTGTCTGGCTCTGGTCATGCCAAGTCAGCTCTTCAGGGTACCAAGGCCTCAGCTGTGCTGAAGCTGGTAGTGGATCTCCTGGGGGTTAGGATAAGGCTGCCCACAGAGAGCGGCCCGGGGACCACCCCCGAAGCCACACTTGCCTGCTGCATAGATAGCGAGCTCACAAATACAAACTCAGGTGTGGTTTGCTGCTTGGCTTTTTGGAAACAAGCTTGACCCAGGTCCCTGGCTGTGGGCCAAATACACTGTTAAGCATGCTCAGACAAGCTGCCTTCAGGGCCATTTGCAACCTGTCAGTGTGGTGGTGAAGTGAGTTGTTTGCTGAAGAAGTAAATCACTGTGCACATGGCTACTGTGCAGGTGACTCCTCTTGATTAGTACGTAGTCATGCCAGGATCTCACATGTCAAATTTCTTTTTCTTTCTTCCCAAGTATGAAAGAGATGATGCCACTCTGGAAATAAGGGTTTACACCTACATTCATTTCATTACTTTCAAGGTTCCCATATTGGCTATTATTGCTCATAAAAGTGGTGTAGATCAGGAATTAGTGTTTAATTAAAACATCAAATCATTGAAATACACTCGCTATTGTTAGTAAACTATATAGTTGTTCTTTTTATGCTCCTTAGCACCTTCACAAACAAGAAGAGTATCACCAGCTCAGCAGCAAATAGCAACAGAACTAGTGGCATGCTAGAACTCATTAGGAAAATATCCTTAGGCTATGCTGCTCTACTATACTGCTATTCTGAATAAATTTGTGGTTTGGTGTTACATTCATCCATTTCAGCTAAACACAGCAGTCAGCATTATTTCCCATCCTCCTTCCTATCCTAACTCACTGTGTGGGATCACTGTATGGCATAAGGCAGCCATGTCATTTGATCCCTGATAAAGTTGATTTGAGATTCCTTGAGAAAACGTATATATGGCAAATTGCTGTTGCAACATTATTATAATTTAATTTTCAGATTACTTCTAACAAAATTAGTGGGAAATGCTTATTTAAATTTATAGCCATAAGTACTAGAATATCCACAAATGTTTCTGAACATCAACTCTTCTCATTTGAGTTAAATGTTGGGCTTAGAGAATACAAGGAGCTTCAAATCAACAAGAATCTCAGGAGGGTAAATTTGGCTTTTGGTTTTGGAGTACCTTGTGCTAAAACTCAGTAACTTCTTATTAATGGAACTCCCATAGTTTTGTTCTGAAAAGCAAAACCACATCATTTGTGTAAGGACATGTAACATCATCACTTCATACTTCTGTGGGAAATGTTCAGTCTGGAGGAGTTTCACCTCCTGGAGCAGTTTCACCTGGAGCAGTGTCCTGTCAGAGGATGGTCCTGTCGGCTGACTGAGCCTTGTACAAAATGTAACAACTACATATTTTAACCTGCAGCATGTTTAGACTTTTAATATCACATAAGTGTGTGATGTACTCAGAGGAAAAGGCAAAATCTATTTTAAACATTGAAGCCTACATCACACGTTGTGACTGGTGCTAATTTGCTTGAAGGGAACTTACATGGTAAACTGCAAAGTGTTTCTGCTTGTGAAAGAAGGATGTTGGACTTGACATTTGCAAACAAATCTTTGAAGTGATTGTGTTATGGGGACAGAATAGTCAGGTAACTTTCCAGTCCAGGAAAAATATTCTTATCTAAATCATATCGCTCTACAGGCAGAAAACCAAAATCCAGTTCCAGCAAACATGCTGATTGCAATTCTGTATTTTTAAGCGGCAGTGTCTACCAATATGGCTTATGGACTACATGAGCTGCATCAACAATTTCTGTTGCCATTGTGACTGTTTTGAACACAAGAATCAACTGATTTAAATTTTAATACTGGTATCTCCAAGCATTTGTCTTCATTTGGTATTTAAAATTAGGTAAGAAAACATAAGCAACCATCTCAAAAACTACAGTATTAGTTTAAAAGCCTGTTAGCACTAGAAATAATGGCTTAAACAAAAGGTTCTCTTTGCATTCTTTCAATATTAATATGATAGCAAAAAAGAGATCTCATTGTGTTCTCATTATAAATGACATTTTGGTAACACTAAGATCTTGCCTTTTTAACACTATATGTACCAAATGAAAAAGATTAAATCAAAACATCCAAAACGTATCACCGAACGATATATTTTGCATCTTATTTACTTGAATTTCCTATGCAAGGAGTGTGACTGAAAGATAGGTAAGCTTAAATAGCCATCTCAAAGGACAGCTGAAAATAACAGCGCTGAAAATGAAGTGCAGCATTGAGTTACACAAGATTAAGCTGACTAATCTGCTGATTCAGTTTTGCCTTTGTATTTTGGTTTTGTCATGAAAGATCAAGAGTCATGCAGACAAACACGTAATGGCATTCCAGGCTCACAGTAACAACAACAAGCAATGGGCTGTCCCCCTACAACTTCTGCATCCTCCAAAGATAAAAAAAGCAAAAGGCTCACCAGCAGGAAGAGGCAGCAGGATAAGGACAAGGAAGGCATGCTATGCTCTTTTTTTTGTTGTTGTTGCAGGTGTGCTGAATTTGGTATCTTTTTGGCACAGAGGTTTTTTGTTAGAGATGCTCATGTAATAAACCTTACTTCAGTTCATAGGAAGCGTAATACTGTGTATGTCAGGAGAGATCAGATGGAAATAGAGTCCGTAAAACATCTGCAGAATAGAAAAACCCAGCAGTATATTCTTCTATAAGGACTATGTCTTGGGCAGTCCAAAGATATCAAACTCTTATGAATGCTGATGGATTAAGAAAACTGTCAGTGGAGCCTCTGGCGAATTTAACCCTTGCCCACGGTGCAAAGAGGAGCCTGCTCACTGCTCACAGAGACAGCTGCGCAAGGACTGCCAACCCCAGGGGAGCTGCTCTCCCCAGCAGAACCCACCAGCGCCGATGGTGAGGGTCAGGACCAGCATGGAGGGAATCTGTGAGTGCTTACCCTTGCATTCCCAACCTAGAGCGAATCCTTGGAGGATTGCTGGGAAGGGCACAGCACACACGTTAGCATCAGATCAAGCCATGCTAGTGGGATTGCAAAGCACAAGACAAAGCCAATGTCATGAAAGGTACTCTGCGATTGAAACATGAGAAATAAAAGTCCTTCCAAAGCAGGAATCATACCAGCTGAATACATTCTTTTTTTTTTTTTTTTTTTTTTAATATGAGAAATAGCAATGACTAAAATCAAAGAGTGATACTGCAGAAATGAACATGTTGCAGGGCAGCTGGCATAGCAGGCTCTCCAAAATAAAAAGATAATGAAATAAAGCCTCAACCCGCACCACAAACATTTCAATATTTTCTCTTTCCCTCTGGAAATGATATGGCTGTGTCATTATCCAGGCACATCTCTGGTTCTACCTAAGCTGCTAAATGTATGCTGATGGCAGGATGCATCTTGCCTGCAGTAAAACTGGAGGTTCAGGCCAAAATGAACCTGGGAAGCAGTTTGAGAATGAAATAAAGGCTCTGTAGACCTGGGCTCAGGTCTTTGAGCTGCCACTCACGGCTGTGACATGGCATTTGATCTCTGTGTGCATCATTTCCCTATCTGTGGAAGGCAGACAATTACATACCTTTTTCTAGGTGAAAGCACACTGGGCTTTTCCAGCTGAGTAGTGTAAGAGTTTAAAAAAATAGCTGAAGGATGAGAAGGGCTCTCAGGCCAAACATTTTCATCAGCATTTTACTGGATAGAAAAAAAAGGATTGGCAGGTGAATGGAAATGTTTCTACTAGTTGTTCATGATGTGAAAATATAAACCAGAGAGATCTGGTTTTGTGAGGATTTTTCCTTCCTTCTGTATTATGTATTAGTCTATTCAACCAAGTAGTAAGCAATAGACAAGAAACAATGCCCTCAAGTTGCTCCAGGGGAGGTTTAGACTGGTTATTAGGAAGTTTTTCTTTCCAGAAGGAGTTGTTGGGCGTTGGAATGGGCTGCCCAGGGAGGTGGTGGAGTCCCCATCCCTGGAGGTGTTTAGGAGTCGGGTCGACATAGCGCTGAGGGATCTGGTGTAGTTGGGAACTGTCAGTGTGAGGTTAATGGTTGGACTGGATGATCTTCAGGGTCTTTTCCAACCTAGACAATTCTGTGATTATTAATTTATTAGTATTAGAGCAGTATTTAGTGTAAGAAGAGGGACTGAGGCCCCATCATGCTAAAGAGATACACAGAAGTCATTTGTGGTTTTACACAAGCTTTTCTAAGACACAGTTTGCAGACGTGCACATGTATGGGCCTACTGAGTGGAAGTTCAAAAGCTAGCTTATAGTGTTGACTAAGCATACTTCATTTCTTAATTTCCTAAAGAGTACCTTGTTAGAGAAATGCTGGAAATAAATCTGCAGATGTTGGATGTTATAAAAAAGGCCCTTGCCAACTGCTGAACTACTAGCACATCTGCATTTCCTTTACATAAGCCTCTATTTTTAAGGATGTGTCACTTGGCGACATTCTATACTTGAACTTAGCATTGGAAATTTTCACTTCAGGAGGGTTGTCTTTTGGGTTTGGGTGGGGTGGTTTTTTTGTTGTTTGGGGTTTTTTTTTGTTTGTTTCCTTTTTAATTAAGCAGATCGATATGTTTGTCAATATGTAAGACCTGAAATAATTTGAGGCATATCTGCTTTAATGGTCAAAGGCTTGTCATCAAGTGAAAATTACACATATTTAAAATTAGGGTCTTAATCTTTTATTAAAGTAGACATTTGAATGTTGTAGTTGTGGGGTTGTGTTAAAACCCAGGACAGCAAACAACCATCTGGGAGCTTCTGGAAACTGGTCTTGCTGCATGGACCTAGTCTCCATTGGGTCAGTGTTCACACGGTGCTAAATGAAATAAAGAGGTTTGGAATTTAAGTCTAGAAGTACGTCACAGCAGCACTTCTCTCTGTTTATTCATTTGCTTCTACTTTTACCCGCTGAAAATGAGCTTGCTGCTTCCTAAGTTAACTGGCTTTCCTTGACTGCCATAGAGGGTGATCATCTGCTCATCTGTCCTGTCCCTAATGATTTTTTCAATGCATTGCCAATCCCAGCGAATTTGAAGGGCAGGCAGGAGAGATGTCAAAATTCTTCAGTTCCTAGAAGTTTTGTGGGAAAATAAAAATGAGCAAAGGAAAAAGATGCTTATTGCCCCTATGGGTAGAAAAGGCTCACTCTCATCTTGTTCTTTATCAAGATAATCAGAGCAGAAGAAAGATCCTGTAAGTGTCCCAGTCATGGGAAGTTTCACTGATGGTTTGTATCTCAGGAGCTGTAGTGAAGACCCAAAGCTGTAGGATATCAGGTTTCATTAATTTCAGTGATCTCACCACTACTTATTTGCTTCTTGGTAGCTGTGTTCTGTTTTATTTTATTCCTCCAAGAAAATCGAGGAACAGTAGGACATAAAAACTTAAATCCTGTTTCAAAATCAAATAGAAATATCCAGCTTAATAGCTTCATACTTTTCAAAAGATGATTGTTTATCTTCTGGTCTCTTGCTTATTTAAGGCATCATGGGCTTAAAAAGGAAAAATATGCATAGCCATGTGACAAAGCAAATGCACCAAAGGAAGATTTATTCAGTTTTCAGAAGATCAGCAGCAGTGATTCACCCCTATTGGCTGGGCTGGAGTGCAATATGGTCAACAGTTTCCCCCAGGGAAGAAGAAAAGATGCAAGTCCCACACTGCTGCGATGGCCACGCAGGGAGCAGTGACCTGTGCCGGGATAGCTCCAGCCAGTGCACCAGGTACAAAGAAAACTTCAGCCTTAACTATCAATGTTGTTGTTGTAGGGGGTTCAAGTCAGGCAATCCAAATGTAGCTTTTAGTGGTTGAATGAAACACGGCAAAAACTTTAAAACAAGAGCACTCACCATCCAGAGACTGAATAAACAAAAGCATATTTAGACAACTGTGTCCTATTCAGCACTTTACAACACTAGAAGAGAGTCCCTCCTCTTTCAAGCCCCCACACAAATCTTGCCACAGATTTTTCAGGCTGATCTCAGAGATTTGTTGTTTTCAAAGTTAAAACAACATCAGTTACCAGATCTAGATGAGCTGAAAGGAGTTACAAACAGTGTCTTTTTTATACCCTGCCCCCCTCATCCAGCTTTGAAAGCTATGAAAGCAAAGCCAAATACATAATAAATGTTAGTGTTTGCTCCAGTACTTGCTCAGAGTCAATGTTTTGTAAGGATTTACTGATGTCTTGGAATTTTTGATCATTGGAAGGATCAATAGGCTTTTCTGAAAAACACTCGCTGTAGTAATGTCCAAAGTGGCATTAAGCAGAAAAAAACCCTACTGTCAGGTATTGCAGTTCATAAAACCAATTTCTTATAGGCTTGTTTTTCATAGATTCTGGTCTGCTTTTTACTCTTTAAAAGTTACTTATATTTATGTCTTTTTTCTTTCTTACCGATTCCATAGTGAATCTCTTGAAGAAAAACTTGAAAGCCTGGAAGCTGAAGATCTCATGTCTCATCTGTCACGACAAGAAACCTACCTAGATGAGGCAAAAAGATCAAGTAAGTAAAACTGACCAAAGCTATGGGACTGACAAGATCACTTAGTCAGATTGAAACAATGTCTATTAATTCTTCAGTGATAGCAGTTTATCATACGTTACTTGATTACTATTGATAGCATGAATTTCATTGTGGTAAACAGATCTATTAGAAATTGCCTGAAAATAACACCTTGTTAAAAATTGCTACAGGAGAGTTTCATTTAGCTGACTGGAAAAACTCTCCATCTAACTCAATGTGGCAACTACTCACTCAGTGACACTGAACGCAGAGCTGGTAACTTTGCCTGTCCAAGTTGTCTGACACTTCAGAAGACCCTGTTTTCAGATATAATTTCAGTCTAACCATTCAAGCTGAAAATTTCCATGTCAGGTGTACTCACCAGACTGATCTTTTTTGGAAGATGAAGATACGATTTGAAGGATAAAGAGACTGGGAGCAAAAAATGGCCTGACAGGGAAGAATTCTGCATGTAGGAGAGGAGAGGAGGGTCCAGAGAGATGGTCATACCAGGACACAGACAAGTGGTTTCACAGTTTTTCATCAGACATCTCTACTATTATGTTGCATACTATTTCCAGTTTAAGACTTGTGTTGCTGCGGGGGAAGGAAGGTGATAAGAGATGCTGCAGAGCCTCTGGGGGGGGTGGGCGGGACTGGGACATACCTTTCAATTTGAGACCTGCTGAGCTGATCTCCATGGTAGGTCCAAAGGGACAAGGAGGAAAAAAATTGACCAAGGCTTGGGGCCAGATATTGATGCTGGGAAGGAGAAGACTACCCAGAAGCCGTTGCCTTTTAAGATGAGGTGGTAAAACAAGGAGGCTGGGACAAGCCACATGAGATGGAGAGATGTGGACCAGGTAGGCTGTCAGAATGGGAGATGTGGCAAGGACCTATGAGGATGAGATGGGGATCAAACAGAGGGGCAAAGGCAGAAGGGGTGTGGAAGGGAGGCCACCTCCAGATCATATCCTTCTCTGCCCATTTCCATTTGACCACACCACTGGTTTCCATGAGGAAAAGTACATCTCCTCCTCTATGAGTCTTATTTTTTTTTTTTAACCTTCTCTCTAAGAGAAGTCTTGTTACTTGTGTTGACCTATTTCCCCAGACACTGCTGTAGTTTGTTTATGGGTTTTATCCAGTTTGTTTTATGTTTCCAAATATGTCATGTGGGTCTGGAGGTTTGCCAACCCTTAACATTAAAAATAACAGAATAATCCCTGTCTCCAAGACACATGGGATTCAATTAAAAATTGCGACATAAAATTTTTTGGATGGGATGTTACTATATCTCTTTTCCCTTGTGTTTCTGAGCCTTTAGGATACTTGCAAGTGATGTTGTCAAGAGCTCTTTTACTATTAGGAGGACTAGACATATCTTTAACCAGCAGGTTTCAGATTTTTACATACTGACTGGAAAGGATCTGAGGTTCTACCAGGTGTGCCACCAGCTTGGCAGCACAGGAGAAGAAATGGTTACAGGCTCTTGCCATAAGGAAAAGGTGTGTCCTTTGATACAAAGGCAAGGGTATTAAGAGGAGAACTTCTCATCAACCTTAAACCAGGGATATTATGCTTGAATATTATGTTACATGTAGGAAAAAGATGTTAGAAGAAAACCTGGGTGCTGCACTGGTTTTTGTGGACTGGGAAATGCTTCCACCAGCAGACAAACGAGTACCACTATCTTATAACAAAACCACAGCCACTGGCAACCCTGGATCTGACTCAACCCATGATGACATGTCTGCTTGTTGTTTAACTTTACAGCACATCTGTTCTTTTTAATGATATTATCCATCTCCTTAGGCAAAGCAGTCACCTGCGTGATTACAGGTTTATGTTAATCAAATCAAAGCAAAAAAAATATATAATGGATCATTGCTTCCTAAATCGAATGCTGACCTGAGTTCACAAGTAACTATGATTTACATTATATTTTGAATTGATGGTAATTTATTTTTCGTAAGTCCAAATAGTCACAGAATATTCTTATGTCTGCTATAAGAAGCTACTGAATATTATTTAATTAGTCATTTGCTCTAGGCAGCATTACTAGCATTTGTGGTTAGATCTCAGTGGTTCATGATGATTATATTCCCTTTCTACATCTCCTACTCATTTCTGAGCCTCTCAGCACTACAGCAACCAACAAATAAAATTAAATATGAAAGAAATCCAGAAAAATATAAAGAAATCAAGCTGGCTGAAGTTATCAGGATTGATTGATGAGAAGCAATGCTGAGAAGGAAGCATATGTGGCTCTCCTAGAGAGAAGAAAGGTGGTCCAATGATGAATGTGCTCATGTGGGTTCAACACCCTGACTTGGTGACCTTGGACAAGATATTAGGGCATCATTCAGATGGCAAATTCCTCAGGCCTTATGCCTGTGAAAGTGTTTTGTCCAGGTAAACAGTCTTTTTAGGCTAAATACAGCTTTTATGAAACTCTTGACCCAGGGACAATAATACAATTTGGGCTGTGTCAAGATGGCATCTTGACTCTGTTTCTCACCCCTCTCCCAAAAAAAAAAAAGAAAAAACAGTGCTTCCCAACCATCCTTGGCAATGTGAATGTAACACGATCAGATTTATGTAAAGTCCTTACGTATGACAGTATGTGAGTGGGAGCAAGGAATGAATAAGAAATATAAAAACCCAGAACAGATAGAGAACAATGAAAACCTGGGGAAATATGATTGCTTTCTACCTAGGGACACCTATGCCTGAAAATAGAAGGACTAGTTGGGGCTTAAGTAAGAAAGAGGCCTAACTGACAACATGGTGACATTAAGAGCCGCTGGGTGACAATTCAATACAATACAGTACAATACTACAACAGCAGATTCTATTAGTCCTAAGGCTGAGGAAAGCATTTGTTCTAGTGCCTGATTATAAATACGTACAATCATATTGAATTAATTGGTACAGTCTAAGTGCTTGACTAATCCTAGCTCTTAACTAATAAGTACAATGAGTCGGATCCCTGTATTTTTAAGCTTTTAGAACTGGTTAGATAGTGTGGAAAGCAAATGGATTTTCAGGAACAGAATATAAAAATTGACAATATATTGGATAACAGTCAAAAAGAAAATCTTATGGGACGATTTTGCAGAGGAGAGGAAAGGGAAAGGATTGGGAAATATTTTTGCACTATCTAATTACCTGCATTTGATACTGCTTAAACTCTGTGTGATTTCATTCATAAGTCATTTAATGACCTATTTTAGTTTGCCTTTTTTTTTGAGTATTTTGTTTCCTTTCACAATAGAATACACAACCTGAACAGCAATAATATAAATATATATTTTGCATGTCTAATAAGTATTTTAGACAAATACTTACCAGCCAGTTTTTGTGTTTGCCTGAACTGGAGCTAACCTAACTAGAAAAACTCAAACAAGCAAAAGTTAATATTGTTTCTACAGTCACTGATGTAACAATAATAGTAGTTGTACACCACCATGCTGAAAATCAACTCCCTTTATGTCCAAACAATAGCGTGAATCACAGAATTCTGACCTTGATATACAAATGTGATCATGTAGTAATTATAGCTCTTGTGCTTTCTGTATAAACAGACTACTTCATCTGGAAATGCTGTAGGGTACTGCTTCATTCTCCAATTTACAGCTAATGACTGAGCAGAAAGCTTTTATATCTCAGAAAGTTTTAAAATAAAGCAGGTAGAAAAGATCTTATTTCCTGAAAATGAAAAAATTACGCTGGTTATTTGAATTACAGGGAATCAAGTCATTCCTCTATCTATATTCTGTCTGAAAAGCATATCTTACAAATTTAAAGATTGTCTCCAAAATCATATTTTGCAAAGGTTACTGAAGCTATTTTCATGGACGAAATATAGAATTAAATTACTCACAGTCCATGTGATAACTGACATGTTCTTGAACAACTGTGAGATTACAGAAAATGTCTTTCATTTCGTGCCAAAATCTGCTTGTTCTGTTTGTGTCTATGTTGGTATCATCCAAACAGGATGTGACAAACATATGTTCTTTGGCTTTGCCCTAATCCATGATTTGGATAACACTATTAGGATGAGGTCTAACAAACTTGAGTGAAGCAAATCCAAGGATATCTGTCTGTGGACAAGTTACCTCAGACTTGATTTCAGTATGTCTTAGCACAGAAGCTCCATCCTGACCTCATACATTAGTTGTATGTGTTTTCGGTGCTTCCATAAAAATACTAGCATGCTTATAGGCACGGGATGAATCCTGAGAGAAGTAACAATAGAAAAGTTGTCACTGAATTGTCCTAACCCAGCATAGAGCCCAGGACTGACCCTGAGGAGCTGACTGACATCCTCTTGATGATCAATCCCTAATTATAATAGTTTCTGAGAAAAGTCAATCTCTCAGTTTTTAATCTATTCAGTGATGACATTAGATAACTCTGATTTCTTAACCAAAATTTTGTTTGGTGCCTGAAGTTCTACCAAAGTTCGTAATTATTACATCAATAGTATAGGTTGTTTTGGGGTTTTTTTCCAGGAAAAGTTAAAACGTCAAGAAATATCAAGATAGCTTTCTTGAAATGAAATATATTTTCCTTAATTCCATCCTGATTGGCATGAATTGCATTACTTTTCTCCAATTCTTTATGAATAATGCCTGGAATTATCCATTCCAGTGTTTTACACTGGATTGATGTCAGGTTGAGAGGGTTATTAACCCTCAGGTCATTCCACCGAACTTTTTAATATATTGGCAAAGTATGAGCTTTCTTCCACTCATCTTGAAATACCCATGTGTTTGAATATGTATGGAAAATCAACTTAAAAATTCAGTTTCTTGGACAGTACTCTTAGAAATAACAACTGATTAAAAAAGAATCTCGTTTTAGGAGATGGCATTACTGGTAGAATGGAAATTAGTTCTCCATCCTCATCTGATATGATCATCATATGATTCTGAAATGAGCATGGCAGGATATATGGGCTATACAAGTGCTGTAGAATAGTTGCACTGGACAGCTCAAATGCAGTTTAGGATTTCATGCTGAAGACATAATTCTAAGACTCAACAGTTTTGTAATATAGCACCACCACATGATGCCACGACACACTGCTATAGAGGGCCAGAGGGTTTAAGTGTACTTGTTTGGTAATTTTCTGCACTTATTCAAAGGTGAATTTTCTTTAAGACTCAGATATATGGCAAAGAGATTTGTGGAAGTATTTAGACTGAAGGACTCTCTCGTCTTTGAAGCCTGTCTTTTGTTATTTGTCTAAGGGCTTCAGGATGATGATATTGTGAGTTAAATCTCCTTGTATCCACTTAAGAGTGACCTTTTTATCACTTCCAACTATATCCATCGGCTGTTTCTTGGGCTCAGGGAAGAATTTTCATTTTGTGGAGGCAGCAACTTAATCAGAGTGTCTGTTGCCTGGCTTCAGACCTCTAGAGAGCTTTCACTGATCTCGTCAAGGGTATTTTTTTGTATTTCATTACAAGGCTGCCATCCACAGTCCAAGATTTTGAGTTACTTACAATCTACCTCTGAAGTCTGTGAGGGGCTAATAACATGTGAGAGTGCTTCCCACCTTCTCTATAAGGTTAGTCACTGCTTAATTATTTTCTCAGTACGTAGTCTATAACAAAATATCCTGTACACAGTATATGGATAATAGTTTAAAAATATAATCTGAATGCAACACCAAGTCCTCTTGTCACTGCCTCCACTCATTCTAAATAGCCACTGATTGTGGGCTGAACTCACTATCAACCTTTTTCTGGATGTGTTTTTAGTAAGGAGTCACAAAAATGAGAAACTAAACCTGGGTAGCTGTGTTGAAGATCAGCTTGTCTCTGTATGAAAAGTCTGGTGCATCTGAACTTTCCACGTCCTTCCTACAGCAGCTTTTGTACTGTGTTGGCAGCTCTCAAGCCAAGAAAGCAGCACATCTCCTGCTTCTAGCCCTCACTGATTAGTCGAACACTACTAAGGTCTTGCATTGTCCTTGTGTCTGAACACCTCACAGAAATTAATGAATAGATTTCATATATATTTGTAGGATGGCTATATATCCTTGTGATCAAAGACTGGCTTTGTACTGAGATGCCAGACTGAAGATGAGCACATCGGGCAGAAGCCATGAACCAGAGCCCGATGTGCTCATCTTCAGTCTGGCATCTCAAGTACAGAGCCAGTCTTTGATCACAAGGATGACTCCATGACTCCTCTGCCAATCCCTCTTGTCTTGGTACCACTCTGCCCTTCAAAGTGCTGTGCTTTTCATGCCTTCCCCTTCGACATGTGCCAAGCAGTACCACTCTCCTACTTAACAGCCCTGTGAAAATGTCATGCATTTTGGCTGATATAATACTGCTAGCCACCCTGTCTTTCAGCTGAGTGCAGAACAATCAAAGCATGTCTACAAAATATCCTAAAATACAAGGCACACAGAAACCTCAATACAGGAATACAAAGATGTTCCTAAATAGTCTCTTCTTTGTTCTTCATGTCTGTATCTGCCCCTACAGTAAGCCATGCCCAGATTCATGAGACCTTTGGAATTGTATGTACTATCTACATAGAAAAATTAGATTAACTCAAAGTGACAGAACAGAGCCCTTAAAACTTGATCGAAACTCAATCCATGTAAATGGGATTCTTTACATCCACTTTAGTGAGCTCTGACTCAACTTTTAGACTGTAAAAGTGGGATGTATTTGATGAAGTATCTTTGCCTGGTTGTTCACCCCAGGCTGCCTTTATCCTTACTGATGATATAGTCAGTACAGACAACTGAAACTAGGCTGCAGCTCACCCCATCCTACAAAAGTAGATGTTTAAAATAGAGATACTAAAGAAGATGTCTACAAAGGTCAGATGAATCACAGCCTCAACTGCCTCATTTTACTGACTAAGAGAGAGACTAGGGTGCCCAGCCCAGAGGTAGAGACCTACCCCAAGGATGCTGCATGCCTTAAGTGCATTCAGGCAGGGCCGCCTTATTTCTGCTGGAACCATACTGTGGGCAGATACAAGACCACATCTCTAGTTATACATTCAAGAAGAGGTGCCAAGGAGAAAAATAATACATAAACCAAAATATTTTTACCAAGAGAAGAATGATGAAGCTGAAAAATAACCTCCTTTTTTCAGTTTCATTTTATCAGTTTCTTGATCAAGTTCATGTGATGGTATTTGGACTGCCTTTCTTGGTGACAGCAGAATTTATGCTGAGACAGAAGCAATCAAATCATACGGTTTTGAAGGGGGTGGAAAAGCATTGAGACTGAGTGTCTTCATAGCCTGATGGTAGTTAAAAATACTGAATAACTCACACAATACACTCTCTAAACATCTCCTATAATTTAACAAATCACAAATAAATAATTTTTTTGTAATGTATTAATTAGTTAAACTAGATAATGAGTTGCTAATAACTCAGCAAGTGGCAGTGAGATGACTATTTCAGATGCACTCAGATGTAGTCGGCTCATGTTATAGAAAGTAGAAATGTGCATGGTGGGAATCTTGAGGTTTCTTATGCCCTTCTGCAGCTGTGGAGCTGAGCTGCCTGCTCAGTGAATACTTGCCAAGTGTCAATGTTAAAAAAAGAGAAAATAAAAAGACAACTATTTCGAGGGGCAATTATCTAAATGAGCTGGAGAAACCTGGGATGACTAAGGCCCCAATCTCTGGAGAATTTGTTTGAGCACTTTGATGAATTTTAAAATGGTATTGCATTCTGGGTTTTAATAACATAGATTTGCTTTTCTTCTGGCTCTAGGCAACTACTGTGAAGTCCATTTTTTACAAAAGCCTAAGAAAACTGAGTTAATAAGGCAGAGTCACTAAACTCACTGCTGCAGAGCTGCCAGGTGCCTGAGAGCCAGCAAGAAGGCAGGTGTGTGCATTACCTTCAGCATTGTACCTACTGAGGTGGTCCTTTTCATCTGTCATATTATGGATGTTTCACTTCCAGTTCAGCAAATAAAATTAATTAAAGAGGGAAAGAGTTTCAGTATCTCTAGCACAATCAGTGGTAATTTATGCAGCTTTGGTTTCCTTCCTCTGAAGGAATAAGCTCTGAAGCTGAGTATGGATCTTAACAAAACAAAAGACATTTGTAAAAAACACCAACACCAATGGGAAACATCAGTCCCCATCACTGGTTTACAGTTTTAAGTTGGTTTGTTCAGTGAACAGTGCTAGAAGCACAAATGTTTTGCTGCTTGAGGTTGGAGTCATAAACATATCTGGCACTGAAATACCAAGCCAAATGTAGTTTTTGGGTGCCTTAGTCCCTGGGAAAATTCAAAAGCCTGAGTCAGCTGCCCATATATCTCTTTAGCCAACACCTAGAAGGCTGGACACTTGGAAGTGGGTTCATAGAAGAAGACACAGAAAGAAGGAGGCACCTAAACCACCTAACAAGGAACATGAGAGGTGCAACTGGGCTTTGATCATAGCCTTTTGAGAATTCAGGGGTATCTGTCTCTGTAGCAGTCCTGTAATCATGAATCTGCCCCTGGAGGTGGGAACTAAAGTCAGCCCTTCATATCCTGGAAAAATCCCCTGTAACTCTTGAGCAGTTAGTAGTATTGTTTGTTGGGGAGGCTCCATGTTCAGCTCCCTCCTCTGCCTGAGTGGGACCAGATTTCCAGACAGCGCCTGTCCTCTCCTGCAAGCCCCGAAGACCACTCTGCAAGGCCTAGAAATTGTTAGTAGTTACAAAACAATCAAGTTAAATCTTCCTTTGTGAAAAACAGAATCAAAACTATAGAGCACTGTGAATCTAACTCAGATTTTTTCCAGGGAACATCTGATCCAATTTAATTCAGTAAATCCCATTCCAGTCATTAATCTCCAGCCAAATTTTGTTTTATATTTTATTGCACATTATGATTTACTGCACAGTTCTCTGTTCATTATTACTTAAGAGAAGCAGTTGCTCAGATCCTCTTTCTCTTGATCTTCTGATCAGGAAAACACTGCACAGATGTGAACAGAATAAGACTATTGCTCCTCTGAGAGAACTCTTCCCCAATTAAAAATAGTGTCTGTGAGGGAAATTATGATCTTGCAAATAGCTTTCTTATAAGAAAGACTACATTAACAGCACAAATGAGGACAGGTTTCCTGCCATCAGATCTACTGTTTGCTGCAAAAACTGTTAATATTGCACAAATATCCTGTGAGGGCTTAGAAATGTTGAAATCCCACATATGTATCCTTCACTTCTGAGGAGAACCTGATCTGCCCAGCGCATTCCAGAATTAACCTATTTCCTTTTTGGGAAACAAATATCTTGTTTGTTTTTGTCATGCACAGGAAAGGACAAAGCAGAAACGTGTTTTCTTGTGATAACTGCTGTTGAAACCAGAGGGTGTTGCCAGTGTTCACGCAGATGCTGCATGGTCACTGTGGTCCTTCCTCCTCCCTTGCATCGTATCTGTGGAACCAGAGCAAAACCCACTGCAGTTTGCATCTGGAGTAGGAGCTGGATGAGATTCTTCAGTTATGGTGTTCGTGACCACCACTCATCTGCTAAACCTGGTAAACTAATACATATTGCAGATGGCTGGAGGTGCTAAGGAGCGAAAGCACTAAAGGATCATTCCTGGGGATGTGACTTTCTTTCCTGTCTAGGTTCATATTCTGGAGGGAGCCCAGTGTCTTTCTCCAAGATGCAAATTGCCTTGTTTCCAACAGTCTGGCCCAGCTGATGATTTCTATTTAGAAAGGGCCTTGAATTATAAAAAACAAATGTTCCACATCTCAGGACTGAGATACATTGTCTTGAACTGGGAAACTCAAGAGGAATTGCTAAAGTCTTGTCTACCGAAACCCTAATTAGTGGACCGAAATAACTGACTTCACTTTCAAAAGGACATTGAAATAATTTATCCAGGACTTCAGTATGAGAAAAGGCTCTGAATTTCAGGCAACCAGCTTTTGAAAATTACTGATTTAAGCTTTTATCTACAATGGCCAGCTTTAGCAAACAGGGTCATCTCCCGGTATTGCTTGTCTAAGCAAAACACTGCCACTGTACTAGCAGCCAGCAGTAGTATGCGAGCAATACTGATGTCAGGATATTATTTTCCCCAGGAAACGCTTTTTGCATTAACATGGTGGTTTAATGGCCTGTGATATTGCAAGAAGGTATTTCTTCCAAGGAGAGAGAATTTAAGTACTGGAATAAATAACAACAGGTGTCTTTCACCTAACTGTTATTGCTCCTCCAGCCACACTGGCACATACAGGTTTGCATAAATACCAAGAGGACTTGGAAGCGCTGAAACCCTACATGGGCAGCCTGAAAGACAAATTACTGTGGAGGCTTTTTCTCCAAGTTGTGGTGAGCACAGCACTGCACTTCCATGGAAATTCTCATTTCATCTCATAGCAGTTGTGGCTTTTCCCTTGGGGAGGAGGTGGACAGAGGTTACAGTGTCTTTTTTCTTCTAGTCATCTGCCTGTTTTTACAGAATGTGTAGGAACACTTGAGACCTCTGTTCCTCTGTTTGTCTGTGTTGAAGGGAGTTCAAACTCTTGGTGGAACACGTGCACAGACATTGCAATTACCTCAGCCTCGTTCCTAGAGACCAGGCTACAAATATTGCAGAGTTCTCAGTAACACATTATTTGAACTCCATTTAAATGATCTAAATTTTCATGATACAAGTTATTTTTTCCTCCCAGGATGTAAATTCCAACATGAATAAGATTCCCTTAAATGATAAGGTGTCCTTCAGCATCCAGCATCATAAAAAAGTGTTGTCTAAGACTCCTTGTCTTCCTTAGGGACAGTCTAAACCTTGTATCACTGACTGGGGTCATGTTCCCTCTTGTGCCCGATCTGTCTAATGGTGCCAATCTATTGTAGGAGTTTACTTGTAAATCTAATTCTCTTGCTCAAGTTTTAGTGATTGGAGGACTTTTCTTAGGAAACTGCCAATATGACTCATAGGATACGAGCCTATTGCAGATCCCAGACGAGAAGGAGCTGCTTAGGGTCTTCTGGCTGTCTGGGAAATAAAACAGTCTTATACTGGGCAGAATTAGTTTTAGAAATGATCCTTGCAGCAAGGAGGTTTCTGGCTGAAGAGGAACCTAACAGCCAGGCTGTTCTCTGCACTTGAAGGCAATGCAAGGGAAGACATATAGGAGTTTATGATATACCATACATGTATATACCACCCTATAGGGGAGACTGCGTAATTACTGTTCTGAGATTCCTAAGAACTCTGGGAAGAAAAACATAAATTTCAACAGTCAAGCGAGTTCTCTAATTCAGACCAGGTGTCAGTTAAACTGTCATATGTCTCCAGCATAGAGGAGCAAAACGTTACAACCACCTTTTCATCCTTGTTCCTGCTGCTACTGATGCCCTTTAAGTCTAATATTTTCAATAGTAAGGAAATTTATTTCAACTGAGCCAAATCCCATTTGTCTGTCTAGGTGGTGAGAACAAATACCAGCTGTAGATCATCTTGGGTCAGAAGTAGATTTTTAACCCCATCCTGCTCAACAAGTGAACATGACAGCTCCTTCTCAACCACAACTTCGAAAACACAGAAAATAAAAATGATAGTTTAAATCACCACATGAGATCTGGGATTCTGGCTAAGACCTATCTTATCACTGATTAAATCTGGAGTCAGATTGTGACATTAATTTAGGACAAGTGTAAGATCAGAATTATGCCTTGCTGGTTGATAATAATTTAAAAGCTCTACATTTAATGTAGAATTATGGTACCCATTAGTTTAAAAAAAAATCTGCAAAAATTATTCTACTGAGGTAGAGATCCTCTTTGTTCATGAATATAGATAACTACTGAATTGTAGGTATTTCTGATCCTGACAAGCTTTACTAAGTACTCAGCTACTAATTATGAACAGGAATAAAAGGACACCTACTGAAATAATTATTAAATGATATGCACCTACAACTTGCCTCTGATCAGATGGATGGAGCCAGTATCCCACATCAGCAGAGAATACAGACTTACACATTTTATGACAAATATACCATTAAGTAAATTATTATATCAGTAAGTATGTTAATTTGAGTCATTACTGAACTGCTTGGATTTGAATGCAGAAGGAAAGTAGCAATATAGTTCAACACTAAATTAGATAAAATAAACACATGAGTTCCATGGTGCTGGCATAATTTTATTTACCCACAAATAAATCTGGAATATTTCCACTAAATTTAGTTTGTAGCACTATTATAAATTTGATAGAAGACTAGGATTGGACCCTCACTGTCAGTAATGATTTAATAACTGTAAATTCAGGAAAAGATTTCTTCCATGAATTTGTCTACACCTTTTTTTCTAGCAATTTGCTATATACATATAAGCCTTTTTTAATGGATGCTTAGATGCTTAAAATGTCTATTAGTTTAAGTAGAAAAAAGCCTACAAATCCATGCTGCAAATATCTGCAGGGCAGGTACATCCTAAGTATGAGCTCTGACTCACAAAGTCCTCCAGCTGAGATAGTGGAAAGCTGGGACCATAATCTGGGAAAATACCGCTACATGTCCTCCCCATTCAACTCTTGCATCCTACACATATGTCAGCCGCTGCAGAGACAGGAACCTGGAGCGTTGGCTCCGATGTTTTTACATTCTTCTATAGAACCATAACATTATGCTAAGGGCTTGGTGTTAATGCAGAATCTTAGATACCATAAGACTGGTCCGAGTGCCTGAGACGCCCTGCTGCCTCTCTGGCTGGCAGTTCTGGCCAGAACAAAATTGCTTTCTATGCATTTGGCCAACTGCTATAAAAAAGGCATGCAGCTGCACCAGCCTTGGTAGCAGACATCTCGCTCTTCTTGCCCCAGTAGTTTTGAGGAGCACATCAGCTGTGTGACCTGTATTTCCCACTTACATGCTCCTTTCTGGCTACTCCAGGGATGAACAAGAAGAAAGGGGGAGCCAGCTGTGCTTCTCCTGCTGCTGATCTGGGCAGTGCCGTGCAGTGAGTTGCCTGTGGTCACATTGGAAAGCAGTGGCACAAGGGGGTAATCCCAGGGCTCTCAGTCAACCACTAACTAAAAGCTGATTTCTTTTCTCTCCAGACTGGAGAATAGATATGGAGAAATGCACGTGGTTGCAGGTCCTCGCAGGACCCTGGGGCACAGCTTGGTTTCTAGCTGCAATCCCACTCCATCCCTGTGCCAGAAGGCCACAGCTCCAGCTGCTGTAACTGGGAGAGAAGACGTGGCAAGGCCTTATTTGCCCTTTCTCCCAAGCAGGTTGAATTTTCAACTTTAAGGCCACACTCCGAAAGTCATTTGCTTTCCTGGATCAGGGGCCATTCTTGTGATTGTACAGATAAAGTATTTTTACCTGCTGAATTACAAACAAGATTTGCAGCTGGGTGAAGAAGATTAATTGCATCATTTTATTTGATCAATGAACACTTGGGAACGTGTGTTTGCAAGGAGAGGGTCTCCTAATCATGGACTAAGGATGCACTGTAAATGGATAGAAATTAAAAGCCCAAGACAAACCACTTGCAGAATGTCTCATGGGCATCTCTCATGGGGAAATGTTGCAATCTTCAGTTTTATTAGGTTTTTTAAGCCCAAAATTCTTTAAAACTGGATGTTAGTATAGCCCCATGGCTCTGTGATACCAAGCGCTCTGGCACCATGTGGGTGTTGGGATCTTTACCCCCACAAGCACAACTGCTCCTGTCTTGTTCATACATTACCTCCCCCCAGCCTTTCCTCCCTGCCCAACAAATTCATGTTGAAGGATGGAAGAGCTCAAAGGGGATGTTTTACCACCCTGAGCAGGGTTGCTCCTTGCTGTTCCTCCCTGGAGCCTGGATCTCCAGCCCCACACCACCCGCCTTTCACCACCTCCCCTGGGGATCGCCCAAGGGTCTCAAGCACACTCAGCCTTCTGACAAAGCTTCTCCAATTTGTTTGTTATTTTTCCTCTAGCTTTATTTATGAAAGCTGTGTGCCGAAACGCCCTACCCTCATCGCCACCCCTTTTCTCTCCATTTTGTTTCCTGCGGGGTATTTCACCCTGACACACCAAATAAAGACATAAAGCAGAAGGTGGGGAACAATATAGCCCTGGCTGCAGAGCACTGGCAAGAAGAGAAGCTTGTAGAGATAAAATCAGTTTTTTCCCCCTCTTCACAGGACCTCGCTGCGGGATGTTCAGGGCTTCCTGCCGCAGCCCCTGGATGGCCAGCAGCCCCTGGCCAGGGCTCTGCTCTCCCTAACGCAATTACAGTCTGCAAACATTTAAAGGCAGTTTCTTTTGAGTTAGCCACATGCTTCAAATTGTTATGTGGTTAACCGCTGAGAACAAACCCCCACACAAATACCTACGGATCAACTTGCTCGAGCCAGGGTGGTAGAGGTGGGGGCGGAAGGGGAGGGGGGAGGCTTCCTCATTTTGCTTTTGATGAGAAGAAAATAGAGTTTTCTTTTGACTTTTCCAAACTGCTAGCAGCCACTGCGTCACAGTGTGCACTGATCGTTGCCGTTTGCACATTTGTTCGCATTTACTGCTGATGAAAGGAGCCTTGTTCAGCAGCCGTGGACATATACGCCACGGGCCAAGTCCTCCACTGGTGTAAATCAGCTCATCTGATGAATGAGAACTGAAAATGCAACCTCCTCTCCGTGCATGCCGTGCAGACACCAAGCCAGGGGAAGACTTCTGCGCTTTGACATTGCCCTATCTCATGTCCCTTAACTCTTATAAAAGCTGAATACTTTTCTGCTGACTCACAGAGGCAGATGGATTTTGTTAACTCCAGCTGAGATAGAGGAGGATACATGAAAAGCATCGCTGCTTCTTGGGGGGGGGGGGGGGGGGGGTGGTGGCTGAACTTGGCTTTGGGGTTCAGGGGGACGGAGCGAGGCGCTTCACATCACACCCAGTCATAATGGATGGAGCTTGGCTTGTGGGTACCACACAGGAGGAGAGCGATATGTGGTCCACGCTGAGCCCTGCTGCTAATCACTGTCTGAAGTAATGAACTATACTATCATTCCCTCCCCCACCTCATGCCCTCTCTCTGAAGCACTGCAGCTCCCCAAAGTCCAAGAAAGAGCCTTGGAGCCAACAGCAACGAAAAAAAGAAACACCCCAAAACAAGCACAGAGCTCAAAAGCCCTCAGTAATTCCGCTGCCTCTACTTAAATCTTCTTAAATTACAGGTTTTTAGTGAAATAAATTAACTTCCTCTTGCTTGCATTTCCTTGTATTTGTGAGGACTATGAAGCCACTGAGGAGCAAGTTGTCTTACAAACCCAATCCTACATGGGAACAGTTTCCAAACATGATTGGCATCGCCCTTCATGTAGCGCTCATGAAAGTGGACCCAAGTGGAAATAAAGATAATTATTTTGCCATGGGCCAACTTTAAAAGATGGATCTATTTTCATTTATAAAATGGCAGATTAAAAACTCTACAATCTGCTTGAAGAGTCTTGAGGGAAAAGCTGCAATCCAAACATGATCTGCTTTGCACAGGTACGAAACAAAATTGCATTCTTTGAGTTTTTGTGGAAAACAGCATGAAAAGGAAGGGTTAAAAAGCTTTGGATGTGGGGAACAGTTTCAGTGAAAGTGGTTCAGTTCCTCTGGTCCATTTATCATCTGAGCAGAGAAACATCACTGTGCGTATGAAGTTAGCTCTGAAGAACTCTATGCCTGTCAAAACTGTTTATCTGTACTTGCCAACAACAGCAAGAAAGGCAGGAGGACTGGCAGTCGTGATGGTGAATGAGTTGGACACATGGAGTGAGGGCGCATGAGTTGAACCTCCTCACTGATTCAGAGAGGGAAAATGAGAGAGGGAAAGACCATTAAAGCATGAAGGGTCTAATCTTGGAGAGTTTAATGATGCAGCTGGTTACCAAAAAAAAAAAAAATTACCTTTTGCAGAATTTTTTCATGGACAGCTAAGTAGATAGGCCAGTTAGTCCTCATGCTGCTGAAGGTACAGGAGTAAATGCCCACAGGAACAGTTACTGGGGCATGTTGGCACATTAACAGTACTGGCCTTGGGGAGCTGAGTTGAGAATACTGCACTTACGATAATTCAAAACTAATGTGATAATCACTTATTAAGGAACTATTTAGTGCTTAGTATAATTATATTAAGAGGTATAAAAAATTCCCACAGTCTAACTCAAACATAACCTTAAACCTATGTGACGGCTGTCAAGAAAAAAAAAAGGGGGGGGGGGAAGAGAATTCAGGTTTATAAAAAGAAACACGTACACAATGAGCTGAAGGTTGTGCTTCTGCACTTCCTGGTCTGGGTGTGAGCAAAAGAGGAAATACCAAAATACCACCAGAAAAGCTATTCCCACAGCATTTCCAACATGACTGAGTCCAGAAATTTCTGACAGTCCTGTAAAAAAGGGGGAAAAAACCCCACAACTGACCCAGACCTAAGCCTCCTACTCACTGGAAAGCCAATGAAATTTCCAAAGCTAAGAGATTTGGGTAGACCTAGACATGTCTTTGTACTTCCCCTCAGTCCTCATCTGTACTCTGTTTTTACTGTGGCTCACCGATCGTGGGTGACATTTGGACTCCTCTGCCAGCTTTGAGATGAGTACATTTCTGCTGTAGCCAGTTTAATCGCATCTGTGACCACTGATCACCAAACTACATCTTAACTGCAAGGCAGGGCACCATGGTCCAGTCTAACTCAGGTGAGGGGTTCCTTGTCCTCTCTTTCCTTTTTTTTGGAGTCAGTCCCCTACAATGAAGAGTACAAACCTATGTACACAGCAAGAACCAACATTTTAATGCATAAAATGCCATCAGTTTCAGTGTTGCCCCATGTTAATAATTAAAACTGAATTCCTGAAGCCTTGCAGACAGAAAAGACATGAGTTTGGTCAGGCTGGTCTCACACAAACCTTCCACTGATACCAGAGAAAACCTTGAAGAAGAGCAGCGGGAACACATTCAAAGGATTGTGTGGAAAGCTGGCACACCAGGCAATTAGTTTAATACTTCAGATTTGGAAGCTCCACAAAGAATTTGGAAAATGGCTCTTTCCCTTTATTGGTATAAAAAAGGAAAGTATTCTGTCCTGCTAAACTCCAAGAATTTAAATGTTAAAGTATCTTGATTGACATGCAGTATTATATACTGAGATTCAGGACATTTTCAATGGTCTAATGAAAATCAGGGCTAAAGTAAAATTACTATGGAAAGCTGTTTTCCCTGTAGATGTTTCCTAACATCTAAGCAATTTCTGAATCAAGTTTTTTTCCCTAAAATTAGAGAACCAAATCCCTGGAGCAGCTCCAAGGAGCAGCTCAGGAATGTTCATTGCAACCACAGCCTCCAGCTATGGGACAGAACAAAAGTTGCAACAGTGGTGATGCTTTATCTTCCACATCTTACTCCAGCAACACTTCCATGGGTGCCAGCAATGAAATTTGCTTCCAAGAGGTCTGAAAAGAAGACTTTTTATTTTCAAATGCTGAGTCACTGATTTTGAGACTGATCAACTCATTACATTTGTGACTGTAGTTTTAACTAAAGCCACCTACAGCTAATAATGCCATCATGGACTCCCACATCCAAAAATGAAGCTAAAACCTTAGCTAAGCCTCATGCCTGAATGCAGCTTTCCAGTTCATTCAGAGCAGCATAGCACTCAGCATTTTCCCTCCAACAACAGAAAGCCCCTTTCTGGCCTCCGGGAACATTGCTGCATGAAATACGTTTTCATTCCTACTGCAAACTTATTTAAGAGACAATAGGAGAAATAGTTGGTACATGGATTCTTCTTAAAACTGAAATCTTTATCAACAATAAAATGTAAAAGGCCAAGGAAACATGCAAAGACACTCAGAAAATTCTCATTTTTCTTTTAAGATTAATTTTGCAGAGATTGAAACATTGCAATTTACTCAATGTGGGCCCCATTCTGTAAGTCTTTTCTAACATGAGCTCTTTTTAAAGTCACTGAGCTTGTTTACATGAGTAAAAGTTACTTACATGAGTAAGGACTCCCAGAATCTGGCTTTACACATTTTGCTACAGTAAAGTTTACCTAGATGTTATCTGGGCTGTAGAGCAGCATGTATTTTTAGGAGTTAATAATGGACTTCAGCTGTTTTTTTGGAAAAAGTTCTAACTTCAGCTTCGCCCATCTGCTTTTTGCAGTTTGCTTAGCAGCCACACTGAATGGACGCGCTCAGCCTTTGTCCCTGTCTCAGAGCTGCTCGTTACCAACCACGCTCAGCCCCGATGTGCTGTAACTCACCAGGACGCGTGAAGTCTGAATTCCCATTCCAGATTTGGTCCTCAAACCTAAGGCCATTATTCCATCTCAGACTAAAACATATTCTCCCATAGGCAGCTGGAAAAGAGCATGTTTCTTCAGGTCTTCTTGCCACAAAAAAGATAAAATAAAATGAAATAATAATAATAAAAAAGGAAATCCAATGTACAGCGATCCCCAGAGTTCTGGAGTCTAAGAGTGTTGATCTGCATCCATAAATGTCCTGACCGGTGAGGAGACACAGGCACTACAACTGGAAAGAGAGCAGGAAGGAAAACCTACCATGTGAGCAAAGTGAAAAAAAAAAAAAAAAAAGGGGGGGGGGGGGAGAGAAAAGGATCTGCTCAGTGGACAGCACTTGGGCTGATAGCAGGGATTTCAGGAAATCCAAACACTCAGACAGGAAATCTGAACACTGGATAAACATGCCATAATCTCCACAGATACAGTTAATGTGCAGCGTCTCCCGTTAACCCTTACCCTGCCCATGGCTGAGGCTGAAATCAGATATGCAACGCCTGGAAACACAAGCTGCCCTGGGGAGCTCCAAAGCCTGAGTGCTCCAAAGTCTGAGCAGCAAGCAGCCCTGCGTTCAACCCTGCCCTCTCCTTCCCTCGCTGCTCTGGCAAGCACATTGTCCTCACTTTATTTCTACATAGTGATGCTTTAGTTGAAAAGTGTCTGATTTTCCTCCTCTGAGAAGGAGATGAAACTGCACCCTGAGCGCTGCAACAGCAACCTGACTGAACGCCTGTGTGCCACCAACCGTGGTAGTCCTGAATTAGTTCTACCTGTTTTTCCCCTCTCTTTTGCTGTAACACAAGATTTATATGGCTGTCTGTGAGATACTTGCAGTGTACCAGTGATGATTTACTCCAGGGCTGGTGCAGCAGGTTTGGGGGGGCACCTTAGAAATTAGAGAGAGACCATTCTAAAAGGAACAGGGGGAGTCTGAAAGCTCCCTTTATGCCATTTCGTTGTGAAAGTGAGGATCAAACTCTTGCAGTCCTTAGTAAAAGTAGGATGAAGCCTGTTTGGTTGCTTGTTTCTGGAATATAGACATTGCTCTTTGTATTTTGTGGTTCACTCCCCATCATTAAAAACATCATTTTTTTCTTCGAGGCTTCTTAATTGATTTCTGTTATATGAACTACCTTGGTTAAACTATTAATGTAAAACTCTTAGCTAGCTACAAAAACAAGAAGCAATAATATTTAGTAGAGCTGAGCCCTCGCCCCCACAGATGTGATTAATAAAGTGAAGTTGTACTGGGTCTGGCTGAACTGGAATTGGTTTACATAACAGTTGTCCAGCTTAAATCCATAGGACTACAAGCACACACACACACAGAGTTCAGCCCCTGCATGTTTTCAGGACGGGGAATTCACTGTGTTTTCTGTAGGAGGACAATTGCAGGCTTCACTGCTTTTCAGAGGTTACTGACTCCTAAGGCAAGGGCCTACTTCCAAAAATGCTTTTTCTCTCTTAAAATTGACTTTTTGCGACAGTCTGGCCTAAAGCACTTTGGAAAGAAAATACCATGTCTTTAGATTATCTGGTTCTCCTAGGATAGCAATAAAAAATGATAAAAAGTAGTAACTTGGATTTCACTTTGCCATTTGCTGTTGGGAGTAATTAGACACAGAGGTAATATCCACTGACTGGTGCCCTTGCTTAAGGCACTGGCAATTAGCTCATCTGAAATAGCCTTAATGTAAGTCCCACATGCAATATTAACCTATATCATTATGTTAAGGTACCCAGTAGGAACAAAATAGGAGAGCTATAGGAAAAGGCTTCCTTCAGCACCTTCTGCTACTTACGGCGCTTATTATTTCAGACGGAAGCTCTGGCAAACCAGCATCTGTTACAGCATTCCCTGGAAGTGGCCAGGCTTGGAAATCATGCCTGATCTACTGAGACAGGTTGTGTTGGCCAAGCGACGCCGTGGGGAGCCTGGCAGCAGAGCTGGGATGGAAAAATGGGGCTTTTGGGGCATCCGTGCCTCAGGAAATCTCCCCTGGTTTCCAGCCCAGTTCTGAGTCAAGAAACCTGTTTCAAGTTGGGTCCTCATGTTGCCTGTCATTCTTTTACTACTTGTTAGGATGCATAAGGCCAGTGATGGAGATTGGTCCCTACGAGTATGGCTGGAGCACAGGCAGCAGCATCTGTGCAAATAGCTGGTAGAACAAAGGCTTGGCTTTAGAGGAATGAAGTCATTCCTCTTGCCTAGCAAGTGCTACATGAAACAAGTACCAAATGGTTGCTTGATGATGTCAGGAGGGAACTGGTGGAAAAACGGAAAAATTAAAACATGTCAGGGTTGGACTTTTTTTTTTCTTCTTGTTCCATGTGCTTTGCCAGTGAGCTATTTCAGTTATTCACTTTTTTTCCATAGAAGTTCTTCTGTTGTCACAGTTTTTTTCACCTTTCCTTTTCTTGTATTTTCCCCTTAGTGCCACTCTTTCCAGTAGCAAAAGGAAAGGAAATATAGAGGAAAAGAATAAAGCGCAGCTTTTGCTTTTTAGTATAACTGGGAAAAAGAGAAAATATTCATTAACCCTCAAAATACGTATTTTGAAAGAAATGCCTTTTAAGATTGAGAGACTTTTCATTTGAAAACATGCAAGCAGCTCTAGAAAAAAAAGGAGCTGGGGGAAGTGGAATATAATTTATTACCACCAACATCTGCTGTAAATCAGTTAGAGGTAGGCAAACATTCCCTGCCAGGGCACAGTTAGGTCAAGGTGAGAGGGGAAAAGTAATAATTAAAAAGACCAACGTCCTCCAGCTACCTTCAATAGGCTGTAAGGAGAAGAGCAAGTGCTTGCTCTTCTTGCATGAAACTGTTTTTTTGTCTAGAAAAATTTCAAAGGCTAAAAAAAAAAATTCATTGGTAAACTACCCGTTTATAAAACAGCTGCACAATTTCCATACAGAACCACAAAAAGTATTATACTTTTCTGTTTTTTTAGTTAAAATAATGTTGAAAAAAGGTTGTGCTTATTGTGAAAAGTTTCATTTGATGATAAATTTCTGTTGAAAAGCTCTACAGAAAGGTGTTATTGTCAGTCTTGGTAAAAGAGAGAACAGGGATAGCACGGTAGGCAGAATAATGAAGCTGACAAAAATAAACCATACAGAAACATTTGAACAGAAACAGGGTAGAGAGAAAACTTCTAACTCAGGCCAGCAGAGCTATCAAAGCTACAAAGTGGATAAAGATTCCTGAAAGGGCACAGCAGCTGCAAAAAATCCACCATCACCTGAGGAAAAAAAAGCCAGTGGCCTTACTCAATACAGCTGTGAAGGTGCTTGCTTTTAAATTGGAAGAAAACCCTCCATCACATCTACCCTTGATGTACTCACAGCAGCTGAGCTTTCTTCTCACTTGCTCTATATCCCCAGGATGTAACTTTCTGTAGTCCTAGAGCTGATAACAAAATTCTCACTTCTTCCACAAGGAAATTTGTAGCTACTGAATTGAGACAAATCAGTTCATTAAAGATTAAATGTATGTGAAAGATAAAGCACATGAAATTATAATTGAGATTGTGAACAAAATGCTTGAGAAAGATTTATCATTAACCTATGAGGCCCCAAGCTCTGTTATTTTTCATGTTTCAGTAACAAGCCTTATCATTATAAATAGGATTTTTTTTTTTTCACTATAGATTTGAAACAAAGATCAGTTCTTTAATTTTCACTGCCCTACTTATTGGATTTGAAGAAGACTTCAACAGAATAATTAAAACATTTGGAGGAAGAAATCTTAGGTCCCAGTTTTGTCATTATTCACCCTTCAGTCACCCCGAGGCTTTACATGCTTGAAAAAAATGACTTAATATATTCACGTGAAACTAATTTACTTTCCCTTTAGAGCATGGACAGCCCTGTGTGCTCAGCAGTTCTAGACCTCAGTAGCTACTAGAAACTGGATTCCAGAGAAAAACTGTAACATGCTTAAACAAAGTTCCCCCATTCACACTGTGACTCTATCTGGATTTACAATAACATATGCTAAAACTTAGCAAACATTAGAGAAACGAGTAGAAAACACTAACCAAAAGGATTTCATAAACACTGACACAACTTACCATAAGCTATAAACACTATTTTTCTTGCAAAACTTCAGTAATTAACTGGTTTAGAGACTTCTTGCTGTGCTACAAAACATATCTCTTTGTGCACTGGCTTTCAATTTTAACATTTGCTCAGAGATCCCTGCCAATTTTATTACTAGTCCGCTCCTTCCTACATGAGCAGTCAAGGAGGTTTACTTTTTAGATCAGCATCCCTGCTGGCAATGTTGCATGAGGAAAAGCACCAGGCCCCCTTCATCCAGAAGCAAACCATGCGCTCTTACATTACACAAGAAATGTTGCCGCTTTCCCCACTGTTCATTCAGTGAAATACAGCAGAAGCTGTGTTCTAACAGGTTTAACGACATGTTTGTACATTTATTAAGCAAATAGCACCTCTTGACGTTACGAAAAGGTCGAGGCATTAGAAACTGCCTTGACAAGAAGCACTTGACCCTTGGTGGTACGTACAGGCTGTACCAATGTGCAGGAGGCTGTGCACATTCAATTTTCAACTGTTTTTATGGGGTTTTATAGGAGTTTTTTAAGTAGAAAAAAAAAAATCCAAAGCATGCATTTCCTTTTTCGCATCTCATTTTTATTCATTCTTCCTTGCTGCAATGGCAAAAAAAGGGGAATTTATTCATAGTCCTCTTTTTCTCCCCTGATTTTTTTTTTCCAAGGTGGCATGTGGAAAGAGGAAACCAAACTCATGTTCAAACATTTTTTTTAACTAGGTCTGATCAAAGTATGCTCTATAGAAATATAATCATTAAAGAGTACTAAGGAAAACAGCTGTCACCTAAAGATGTCCCCATGGTGTGAGTGTAGCTGCTGTCTTCAGCTGTTGCTGGAGATATGTGGAAACTCCAGGTAACATTCAGAGACAACTATATGTTGATTTATACACCACAAACACCCGTAGTAATGAAATGCTGCTGTGTGGGGAAAAGGCCGAAATTTGAATTTCTGAGTTTTTCTGCATTGTTCCCTATAGGTTTCCAGGCCTATATGTTATGTTGAAAGGGCTGTATTAGGAGGACACCTTGGATGTGCTTTGAGCATCACACCAGGCTTGTTCTCCCTTGGTCACCAAAGTCTTCCCCAGCTTCCTTTTTTTGGATGAAAAAGATGCCTTTTCAGTGTGTTGTCATTGGTTTGTTGCAGAAAATTTAAATGACAAATGCAACACATGATTTCCAGACATTAATAAACACTATGACAAACCTGCAGTTGATCACCAGATTGGTTTAGCAAGTATGAGATTTTTTAAAAAAAGAAATGTAAGTGTCTCATGATCTCACTCTTCGGAATTCATATCAGCAATAATTTTAAGCATATTTTACAAATGAAGAATAGACACATACATATACACATACACATACATATAAAAATCAGTTCTAGAATTATTGCCAAGCCCTTATCACAAGGAGTTGAACATTTAAGAGGATGGATGGGTGCCATGAGGCATGTCATAGACATCCGAGAGTCAACACTGTTATAAATGCTTCCGTCTCATATGCTATAAGCACTGTATATTTGTATACAGCATAGACTGTATACAAAAGCTGTTAGCCTAGAGAGCTTTAGTGGGGTCTGGAAAGTGAAAGGCCACAGGAAAAAAAAATGTTATTTCTAATTCCTGTAAGTACAGCTTTTGGAAAAAAGTGATGACCATCATGGCAACATGTTTACAATGAGGAAGATAAACTCGAAACCAAATTTTTCCCCATGACTGTAATCACAGAATCCTTTAGGATTAGACTTTTACGTATATGAATATGCATTTGTTGTCAAAATCCAAACCCTCAAATGCTGATGAAGAAACAGGACTGAGAAACAAAGCAGAAAGGTAAAAAAAAATATAAGCCTGTCCCTGAAGTATGTAGATGAGAACGAGATGGCCCAGCAGGCGAGTAGGTGGCTGGGTTGCCTCCATTAGATCCAGTGAGTCAGAAAGTGCTGTATCCCATGCTCAGAAGGGCTGCAGCTCCAGTTCTCCACTACCAATGCACCTGGGACCATCAGCAGAGAGGTCTGAGGGCTCTTGTCAAGAAGAACATAGTGAACATAGTGCCCAGAGAAGCTGTGGCCGCCCCCTCCCTGGAAATGTTCAAAGCCAGGTTGGACGGGGCTTTGGGCAACCTGGACTAGTGGAAGGTGTCCCTGCCCATGGCAGGGGGTTGGAACTAGGTGATCTTTAAGATCCCTTCCCACCCAAACCATTCTATGATTCTGTGATTAGAGAAGAGACTCATTATTGTCACAAAAGGACTGCAGCACTTCCCTGGAGGAGGAATGGGCTCTGCAGATGTCTTATTTCCATATTTCTCCCCATCACATCGCTGTTCTGGCTGGTTATGATCTGGTTACGGGCTTCCCCTTGGGAGAGGCTTCTTCAGCTCTTCTGTGGGAGGTGGTGGCTGCCTGCATCCCACTCTCACTTGCTGCAAGTCTCTCTGCGAGTGTTCGCCATCTGAAGCACTCATCCTGGCTCAGTCAGGATATCTCACTTGTGCTCTGCCACACCATCATTAAAGGTTTTAAACACTGCAGTATTATGCTGACCACACATCTGTTTTAGGGCTACACAGCATGTCCGTGGAGGAGGGTCATACGACACCAAGCAGGAATTAATCCTCTTTCTGAATGACTCTTCTTGTGTTAAACATCTTGCTTTCCTACCTTTTAATTGCATCACACACTGCCTCGCTGCCTTCGTGCTTCAGAAGGTGGTACCCATACCTCTTGGTGCTCAGGGCAGCCATGCAGCAGTGGTCATGTGGTGCTTCTCATACAAATGAGGGATTGTGACTTTTCATCATATGTAGGTCAGATGAGTGATCTGCTGTTCAGTCTTTGGTTACTGGGTGACTAAAGGTCAGGGGTTTATAACCCACTCCTAACACCCTAACACCTTCCGACCAGCCGCCTTCTGCCTGGGGCACAGAGCATGCCCATGAAGTTTGGTGTGTCATGCCCCTTCTGATTCCTCTCCAGTCCTAAGATTCAGATTAAGTTGTTAATGAAGATTCATTCACAGAATCACAGAATCAACTAGGTTGGAAAGGACCCTGAAGATCATACAGTCCAACCGTTAGCCTAGCACTAACAGTTCCCAGCTACACCGCATCCTTAAGTGCTATGTCAACCGGACTCTTAAACCCCTCCAGGGATGGGGACTCCACCACCCCCCTGGGCAGCCCATTCCAACGCCCAACAACCCCTTCTGTAAAGAAATGCTTCCTAATATCCAGTCTAAACCTTCCCTGGTGCAACCTGAGGCCATTCCCTCTTGTCGCTTGTTACTTGGTTCAAGAGACTCATCCCCAGCTCTCTGCACCCTCCTTTCAGGGAGCTGTAGAGGGCGATGAGGTCTCCCCTCAGCCTCCTCTTCTCCAGACTAAACCCCCCCAGTTCCCTCAGCCGTTCCTCGTACAACCTGTGCTCCAGACCCTGCACCAGCTCCGTTGCCCTTCTCTGGACACGCTCGAGTCATTCAATGTCCTTTTTGTAGTGAGGGGCCCAAAACTGAACACAGGAATCAAGGGGCGGCCTCACCAGTGCCGAGCCCAGGGCTCAGATCCCTTCCCTGTCCCTGCTGGCCACGCTATTGCTGACACAAGCCAGGATGCCATTGGCCTTCTTGGCCCCCTGGACACACTGCTGGCTCCTGTTCAGCCGGCTGTCAATCACCCCCCCAGGTCCCTCTCTGACTGGTAGATTCATGGATAATGCTGAGTTTGAGCTCCTATGATGACCTTCATCAGGTCATCAGACTTCATTTAAACTGACAAACCCCAGGGCACTTCTAAACTGCTGTCTAGTTCTGATTTGGCTTCATCCCAAACTGGAGCAGGACTCAGGGATGTGCACTAACCCCTCTTTCCTCATACACTGCCTCATGCCTTCTGCTCAGAAAATACACAGCCTGAGTCTCTCTGGCTACATCTCTTATCTTGATGAACTATGCCTCAGGGTGGTGTCCATTTTCTTGTTGGGTGCTTTACATTAGTTATGGTTGCACTGCCCATAAGGACTGAATCCCAATTTGAAGCTCTGTGATGAATTTCTCTGAGTGGTGAGCCACAGTCTTCCCCATACCAAAGCCTGAGTGAATGCCAATGTCTCATTGATCCAGGTGCTCCATACAGTAGAATGTTTCAGTTGGAAGTGACCTATAGTCTTCATCTAGTCTAAATGCCTGAACACTTCAGGGCTGACCAAAAGTTAAAGTATGTTATTAAGGGCATTGTCCAAATGCCTCTTAATCCGACAGGCTTGGGGCATTGACCACCTCTCTAGGAAGCTTGTTTCAGTGCTTGACCATCCTCTCTGTAAAGAAGGGTGGACCCCTCACTACAAGAAAAACATTGAGGTGCTGGAGTGTGCGTCCAAAGAAGGGCAATGAAGCTGTTGAAGGGTATAGAGCACAAGTCTTATGAGGAGCTGCTGAGGGAACTGGGATTATTTATTCTGGAGAAAAGAAGGCTCAGAGGATACTTTATCACTCTCTACAACTACCTGAAAGGAGGCTGTAGTGAGGTGGGTGTCGGTCTCTTCTCCCAAGTAGCAAGTGACAGGATGAGAGGAAATGGCCTCAAGTTGCACCAGGGGAGGTATAGATTGGATATTAGGAAAAATTTCTTCACTGAAAGGGTTATCAAGCACTGGAACATGCTGCCCAGGGAAGTGGTTGAGTCACTATCCCTGGAGGTATTTAAAAGACATGTAGATGTGGCGCTTAGGGACATGGTTAGTGGTGGACTTGGCAGTGTTAGGTTTATGGTTGGACTCGATCTTGAGGGTCTTTTCCAAACTAAATGACTCTATGATTCTGTGATTCTATGACATGCTTCCTTATGTCAAGTCTAAGCCTCCCTTGGTACAGCTTTGAACCATTCCCACATGTTCTTTTCCCCTTCCCCTCCTCATGAGGCTGTAGAGAGCAATGAGGTCATCCCTTAGCCTCCTTTTCTCCAAACTAGACAAACAGAAATTCCTCAGCCGCCCCTCACAGGACATCCCTTCCAGCCCTGTCACCAGCTTTGTTGCCCTCCTCCGGATGCATTCAAGGACCTTCACACCCTTTTTAAACTGTGGGGCCCAGAACTGCACACAGAAAAGTCAAATGCAACTTTGAGCCCTAAGCCAACACAGAGGCGCAGACATATGTGTGTCTCAATTCTCCATGTACAAATGGGGACAATCACAATTTATGGCCTTACAATACATGACTCAAATTTGCTGCAGGTTACAGGGTGCACATATGCTTCAGGGGTGGGATTTGTGAGGCCTAAGCGTGAGTTGTAAGGATGGGAAGCTATCTAACTTTTCTAACATTATGGCTCTAGTGGTTGGATTCTTCACTCTATAAGAAACTAGAGAAGATGTCATGCAAGGCAGACTGCATGACATCATTTTTCCCTGTTTTGCTTCAACACTTGATATACATTCAATATGAAAGCTTGGTTTTGTCTCATAAAATGTACAAGAAGTTTAGAAGAAAATAACATTCTTGTCTGGGGGAGCTCCAAATTAAATGATTTCTAAAATGGGCCTGAAATCAAGAACCACTGCTGTTTGCTGTGTGAAAAAGGAGAGGAATATTAACTTCTGTGGGAGGAGTGGTACCTTAAAAAAAAAAAAAATGTTGCTATTGAATGCAAAGCTGGTTTGGAAGGCTCAGATAATTGGAAACACATGTTCCTGGCTGCAGGCGTATAACACACTGCAGAAAAAAATAATAATAGAAAAGACATAGAGTATTTGAAAATATAGCAAGAGGAGTCAACATTTTACAACTTGTTAATAGTGACTATACATGGAACAATGTTTCACTTTGCTATTAACCTTAAGAACACAAATATATCTGTAGACTTTCCAGTGTACACCAACTTTACATCCCAGGTATGTTGGATGATAGTATTATATAAGGAGAATATTTTAGTAAACTATCTGAACAAAGATGACTCATAATGATACAGATGAATATTTTATTTTAAACACAAAATGTTGTGAATTACTTAGCACCTAAAAATAACACGCCCCCCCTTTTAACTTTCTATGAACTGTATTGACGTTGCAGGAATTTCTAACTTTTTCATTTCAGAAAATCATCCGTCTTTTGTAATCTGTTAACGCCAATATCTCTTTTCAGGCCAAAGCTTTGAAACCAAAGCACACATAAACCCCCTCACACCCACACTCCCTTCAGTTTGCAGCTTTTTGTTCCGCCTCTCTCCCTTCTTGGGTAGTAGAAGTCACAAGAGGAAGAAAGGCTGTGAAAATCTGCACAGAAAAATGAAAATTTAAGGTATACTGTAGAATACTATACATATACCATAGCCATACTGTAAGGGAGCGTAGATCTGTCACTTAAAACTGGGTGGGCAGAGCTGTTGCAAAACCCCTTCCCCATCTTTGACCACTAAGTTTCTTCCAATCCATGTTGGATATGTGGATATGTATTTCTCTCTCCTTGAACCATCTCTGATTTTCCCTCCCTCTCTTCTCAGCAGTGGTGAGTTTTGTAGCTCTCAGATGGCAGTGTACTGGCCCACTTGTATTCTAGGTCAGTCCTGGTCAGCTCTGGGCTGGCATATCCTATGTACCAAGGATGTCTTGGACAATTTTGATCACTGAAACCTAGATTTGTCTGCATATATGCTGACTTTCCAAGATGTGAAAGGCACATCTCTTTCTGAAAAGCTATTTCATTGTCAGATTTCGAGTTCTTCTAATGGAAGGAAGTTCCATGAACAAGACTTCCACAGTGCTGTAACATGGGGGTGGGGAGTGGAGGTGGAAACAGAGTTTTTCCTGCAACTTCGTCATCTCAAATGACTCAAGCTTTTAAACTTCCCGAAATAAATAATTATTTTAAATAGATCAGCCTGAGACAGACAGCTAAGGTAGAAAATGTGGCACAGATATAATAGATACAGCATAGTGAACTAATTTTCTCAGAGTTTTGATATGGTTGAGGCTATTTCAGTGATCGATGGTGCCTCCTGCAAAAGATTGTCATCCAAAGGCCACTGGAGTCAGCACAAAACTTCTCCTCAGCTTCTGTGAAATTCAGGTCAGTTTTCCAAATCAGTCAGTGCTGTGTCTTTCATGGGGAATACAACATATATGGTGCATCAAAAGCCAATTCTAACACTGCTTCACAGGATTAGCATAACCTTGCATTTCACATGTTTAATTTCCTCACACTGCTAATGTCACTCAGATTCCTTTCATCATGGGCCACCTTAACTGTGTAGCTTAATGTTTTTTTCTTCTGCTAGAAGCTGGGTAAATTATCTCATCTGTGAAAAGATGAAAGGACCCATCAGAGAACAGACAGAAATAGATGTTGTACACTGCGGGATCTTGAATCTCCTGCGCAATGACCAGAGTGTATTTTATTCCAGTAAGAATAGAAACTTATTCCCACGCCTACAGGTGTTTTCCAGCTTTTCTGTGATGAGCTCCACATCTCAATAAAGAAATTGCCTCATGGGCACTTACCCTCCGAGTCATTGTGTAACATCCCTGTGGCAATTTACATTACATGGAAAATCATACTGAAAAAGCATTTGTGCCTCTTTTTAAAAGGCCTTTAGAGTAATATGGGTATTGACCTTCCTGTAAAAGTTGACCATGGTTTCTGCTTTTGCTGTTTATCTCATCTCTTCTTCCCTTGGCTCTGTTCCTCCCAACTGAAGTCCAGGACGAAAGCCAGAATACTGCAGGCACGGTGATCTCACCAGCGCGCTGTGGACCACAGCTAAGGAATCTCCATCCCAGTCCTTTTCTAGTGGGAAGCTTCAGTGTGACATGCAAAGTGCTAACAGGATCACAGATCATATTTAATAAGCAAAATAAAAGAAAGGCAAGTCAACACCCCCAGTGATTACTTAAGAGAGAGGTTTACAGCCAAGTATAACACCTCTCCCTGATGCATTCGGCTGTATTTTTCCAGGGTCGTTTGCCTTGTTCTTGCAGAAATAACAGGATGGCACTGGGACCTGAACTCTGACTCTCTGCTGTTTCTGCTGTTCTGGATGCTGATGTTGCTCTTTCACAACAGCTGAGTTGGATCCAGATGGAAATGTGAGTTATCTTTTTTCTAAAGAAGAAACATTAACAAACCCCTGACACTTTTATATAGTTAAGAAGTTGCTTCTGTCATTTCTTGGCATGATAGATTGTAGACTATTAACATAGTCTAATTGCTTACGGAAATACCAAATTGTTTCTTGTTAAAGTAACAGATTCAACATCAAGCCTCATAATCCTCATTCATTTTAAATACATGATTTTCAGCACTTTTGTGTAAAGAATGTCCAAAGAAAAGGACTTATTTTTTCTTGGACTTTCAGAGATGGTCATGTTGGAAATTTCAAAATGGAATGATATATAGAATTGACTGCCCAGGAAAAATGTTTTAATACATGAAAATGTATATAAATTCTGTGAACACTGTTCTCTTTTCACAGCAAAGGCAAATCTTTAAAGTCTGGTGTATTCTAAAAGGCTTCTTCAGGACCTGTCAGATATCTGCTCCTGTCATGCCATGTAGGACAATCTGGGGTAAGAAAATTCTGTGACAGTGATTAAAGGTAGAAATATATGTAGTAAAGTTAAAAATACATGTAATGGGAAGTTCCTATTAGCTGATGTCTATCCCAGCTCTCCAGCTGCTTAATGTCAACTTTTGTTGTCAGATTTTTAATACTTGTTTATATTTTCAAGAAGAGTTATTGAACCAGTCAAAACATGCATCCGCACGGTTGGCATAAAGCAAAAGTGGAAAACTGAGTTGCTGGGAGCAATCCCATCAAAGCTTTTACATTTGGTATATTCTCTCTAATTGAGAGGACTTTCATGATTTCGTAATAATAATAATTAATAATATGAGGAGGGGTCATCTGAGCATTCTTGATCTAAGAAATGTGGTGACAACTGCCTTAGGAGAAGGTTACAGAAAACAGGAAAAAGGAAGGAAACCATGGGTAGCCTTTGCTTCGGATAACCTATGGCATAAAATGACTGATGCCTTATCTGCGCTTTTCCTTTCTAGGAGCTCCTGATGCTCAAGAGGGGGTGTGCCACAAGGCATCAGGCGATGGCAGTGTTGACTCCAGAGCACTGGAGGAGGCTGGCCAGCACCCAGGAATCAGAAGCCTCTCAAGCATGCTGAATGCTGATAACGAGATGCAGTGGAGAAATTTTCCTCTCTTATGTCCATAGGCAAGAGAACACAATACGTGCTTTACTCACATAAGATGCTGTATCATTTTCTCAGCTTTTTCCTGAACGCAGTTTGAGAGCTGAAGCTTTTGGGAGGATTATAGGGAACCATTTGCATGTAGTGAAATCTCTAGTTGTTCCAACATCAGTGAATCCTGGGGAGCTACTTTGCTGGAGCCAAGCATGCTGAGCAATACCCGATTTTAATACAAACCAAAGCACTCCTCAGTGCAGGTGAAAGAAGCAATGTTGTTTCTTCACATCACACTCATTCTCTGAGGGTGCCTGGGTCATCTGTTGTGTGTACAGAGACATCTTCCCTCAGCCGTCAGAGCTGCAGCAGCTGCTTGTTGGTGCCCAGAAATGCAACCAAGGCCACAAAAAAGCAGGAGCCCATGCTGGGAGGGTGTGAGAGACGAGAAACCAGGCCTGTGAGAAACTAAGACAAACAACCTGGGAAAGCAAAAGTTGAGGCTGATTGAAGAAATGCCTCAAACACTCGCAAGACAAAACTCTGAGTCACAGGGTGCATTCTGTGGAGGCCCAAGCTGATAACGCTGCCCGATGTAGCTGGGGGAGAGAGCCCTGTGGAGACAGGACGGCTCTGCCCTGGGGCACCTGGGCAAATTTCAAGGGCCATGTGTCCGGTGAATGAACTTTGCTTCATTATCCACAAAATGCATATTAAAGTTGACACCCCTCAATATGCTAACGAGGGCTGTCATGATCATGCTAATGACATCATCCCATGAAACACCTTACCCCTCCCTGTACATGGGATACGTAGCTATGTGGGTCGACCTAGGGGACGGACCCAAGGAAAATGGGTATAAATCAAAGGGGGGAAGAAAGGGCTCTCTCTCTCTCTCTCTCTGCCCCTCTCCCTGCCCCCCCCCGACCGTCTGGAGAAAGCAGTGAAGGGAAGAAGACGAATGCCAGCGAAGAAGACGGCCGCCTCCTGGAACCCTTGCCGGCAGGATCAGCGCAGGAACCCAGACCGGTGATCTGTATCCCCCCATTCCCTCTATCTCCCTCTTTTCCTTTTTCTATTAAGAAATGCAAAGCATATTATATTGCTCACCACAACTTGCTCTGTACTTGGCCAATTATCATGTGTTCAATTAGTGCATTGTAAGTAGTTAATAAATGCTTGAACTTGGAGACTTGTTGTCCGCTCCAATTGGGGATTTGCGAATCTGAGTCACTTGCCCCCCTCATCGGAGCGGGACGTGACAGAGGGTGAACCAGAAAGCTGAAGTTACAGCAGTTGGATTTTGGCCAGAAACACCAGGGCAAAACACGAACTCTCCTACAGCGCTGCTGCGACCTTATGTGGCAGTCCTGGGCAGGATGTTTGTTTTCCATATCCTCCAAGGGACAGCACATCCAGCCTAGTTTCCCATCTTAAAGCCGTGCTGGGACTTTTGTTGAGGACTGACTCAGAGGAAAGGGTGCCACTCGGTGAATCGCTGTGTGACTTCCCCCAGCTGGGGATTTTCCTTAGAGACCTTGCAGCTCACTCTGGAGCTGGTGTGCCTGGTGGACAGGAGCTGCTGGGGTGGCAGCACAAAGAGAGCTGCCGCAGGCAGGGCACACTGCAAGCTGCTTGTCACCCAGGGCCTGCTCCGGCAAACACATACACATATGCTTAACTCTACACTTCTGAGGCATAATCCCATTAATTTAAATGGGATTACTCATGGGCTTAAATTCCTGCAGGATCAGCACTGAGGTCTGTTGCTGCAGCTGCTGGGGGCAGCACAATTAATGGTGTAACAAGATTTTTGCTTATTCTATAACCAAAGGCTGCCTTGCTGAATATCAGCACTTGCTCATATTCTCAAGCCTCAAAAATGAGCCCTTCCTCAATTCAAAGGTCTTCTGAATTTTAACTTTGCTTCGTCTTCCTTTACCTGCAAACCAGACTTTCCTAAACTGAACTCCTCTATGGTTTCTGCCTCTTCTTCATTGTCCCTAGGCTGCATGGAGGATTTTTTTGTCTACCACTACCCATGGATCACCTTAACTGCCTTGATCAGTACAAGTACAGTGAACCCCTCCCCTCTGTTTATCTTCTCTAAACAAGCATATTTCCTCCTACTTAACATCTTTCTGGTAATCTCCCCCATCCTGCTGGAGCAGACTGCCTCTTAAAAGAAATATTGTTTCCACTTGCCCTCAGGTCATTTTGGTCATTGGATCCTACTGCCAGCCCAGGGGTAGTGAATCAATAAGTCTCTGAAGCTAGTGACTTTATTTGAATAAATAACTTAATAAATAAATTAATCAATAGTTGGCTTTTAAAGGCGCAGGCACAATGTATGTACATGTAAGTACGTCTAACAGATTCGGGAGAGGCAGTATCTGAGGGAAAGTGGATTTCTTTTGTTTAACTGCATGTATTTTAACATTTTGGTTTTAGAAAAAAAAATAATTCTCCCACTGGAGACCTTTTATGCCAAGTTTGAGCCTGGAGCAACTTTTTATGGCTCAGTTGCAGTAACCCCTTGAATATAGGGGTTTATAATGGAAACTCTGACGAGCCCTTCGCTAAAGCACTTCTAACAGATGTTTCTGTAATGAAAGGGCTGTGCAGAACAGGCAACAGAGAGCAAACTGTACTTTGTATTTTGCAAAGATTACGGATGATTGTGCACAATTTATAAAATGGTGGGGGCTTTAGCCCAAAGTCGCAATGCTTACACCAGGCTGCACACCGTGTGTGTGCATACATTAACAACATAGCATTTCGGCAACGTAAGCAGCTGTTGAACATAAGTTGCTGCCTCTCTTGTACAGCTTTGAAAATACAGGCCACTTTTTGCTTTTCTGAACAGCGATGTGTCCATCTGGTAGTGGTAGTGGTGATAGGTACGCTTTCATTCAAGGTGTCCTGGAGATGAATGATCAGTCCTCCATTAAATAACCGGTCTGAGTGGAAGCCAGATGTAATCCTCCATAACTGAGAGGAGCTGATTGGTCCCCTTGGGCCTGTTTTGTCTTTCTTCCTATCCTGTGACATCTCCAGCAGACCTAGATGTGGCAGACTGGACCTCCTGGTCTCCTCCCCCGAAGCGTGGATGGGTGCAGACTGAGTGCCTGGGGTGTGCTGCGCTGGCTTGTCCCCAGCTGGCTCGTGGGCCCTGTGGACAGTGTGGATTCTAGCAAGTTGGGAGGATCTGGGGATGAAATTGGGCAGCGACTCAGGGAGTCATGTCCTCACATCACATTGCTAACCCCAGAGACCCAGATGTCTTGGCCCACAGTCAGTAAGATGTTGAAGTCTGTCTTAAAACAGAATTATTGAGAAGAAAAAGAGCTCAAGCCTATAGCTTCACAAGAAAATGAGGGGTTTTATCTAGAAATGTTACCAGAGGGTTTTTTGGATTTTATTCTAATTTCCCTGTCAGCGCTCATTAAGTAGAAATCAGAGTCACTGGACCATCATCTGACGGTGTGCTTGATGGCGCTGCGGAGACCTTGACAGCCAGTTGCAAGCCATGAGGCTTGCGGAGCCTTCATAGGCAGGATGCAAATGGCATTTATGTATGTCACACATATCGATTCATTCCAAATGCCTTCCTTTTTATGATCGTGTTTTGCCAGGCTGAATTCCTTTTGGGTGAGCAGCAGCGACAATGCGTAATTAACGTTCTCCTGGTTAACGCTCTGTTAATGCGCTATACCCAGAAAAATGCAGTCCCTGGAGCTGCATTCATCACTGCCTTGCAGGTAGTTTGGAGTGAAGTGTGAAAACTTCACTCTCCTCCATCAGTACAATGAGCAGAGGCATGTGCTGGTACTGAATGACTGAGATGAAACTGTACTTACAACATTCTTCAAGAGGAAAAAAAAAGCCCTGGATAGACTATCAATTCATTTTTTATATCACTGCCATGTTATTTTTAGGGCTTAGTTCACATGAAAGCATGTGGGTTCAGGAGTGCTTGCTGGAGTAGGGTCCTCCCTGCCATCACACTTTGTGCTGCAGTGGACCCAAAAGGACTCCAGCTACCCACAGTGATAAGCCACTCTACCCTTGCAGGGTAGCTTGTGGCATTAGGATATCATCCTCTGAGTTGAGACATCCATTTGTAAGTGTCTGGCCAAGTGCTGTTGACTTCTCAGTTATCCACTCCTTGGATATGGTTTGGCTGCAGCACTCTACACTTTTTCTGACTTTATGGCTTTGCTTTTTGTTCACCATGGTCCTGACACAAGTTGAAGCAATGGCCTTCTTTCCAAATGCCACCCTGGATGCACCGGAGATGAAATGGTGCTCCAGCTGCCCCAGGTTCCCCAAGGAGAGCACAGCCTGTCCTGGAGCAGGACCTCCCTCATCGCCTGCCTGTCTCATGGCCATTGATTCCCTTGTTATGAGAAGCTCAACGTTTTCACCAGCCTGCCCTTATCTTTCTGTGGTGGAGCTATCAAGAAGCAACAGATAGCTTTTTTCTGAGTGAGACCAGTAAATTTGTTGTGATGTATTCAAATGTGGGAAAGTTATGTTTATCTTAGCCGAGGGACAAATAATATGGTTGTAACCATAAGCACAGAGGAAAGGAAAACTGGAGAAGTGCTGTGCAGGAGCAGTCTCAGGAGAGCACTCTCTCAAGCTTACCCTTCATCAGTCACTGTGGCTTAAAAGGATAAACATTTTATGCCTTCCTTTGCCTACGCCACAGCCACCTCATCTGTTGGTAAATTTGGGCCTGTGCTTTGCTGTCCTTAACAGACCCCTAATAATCCTCCTCTGGAGGACCTGTTTTGATTTTTAAAGGAATTACTTTCAGAGGGAATAAGCTGTAATCGAGAGTTCACTGCCTGCACTTAGGAACTGCTGATCTCTGATGTGCCTGCCAAAATTGACTTTGGGCAAGACACAGACATGCACACTTTAGTCGCCAAAAAAATCAATGGGATGTTTTGCACTGAAACTTTTAGTAGCTCTGTTTCCATAACTGAAAATGCAGATAGCCAAATTTACAAAAGTATATGGTCATTAAAATACACTGACAGTATATAAGTGCTATGTATATTATTTTAATGGGAAAGACTTGGCAGTGTATTCTATGTATCTTTTAAGTGAATTATCGTTGCCTCCATCCTGAGTGATCAATACTAGGTCAAATCTGACCCATGGCAGTGAGTGACTTCCACTACTTACATATGAATATCATATTTACTTCACCCAGCAAAATTGCTTTCCCCCACACTCAGTATTTTAACCTCCTTCGTCCACTGCCTGGCTTCTTGGCAGAAGGCTGTGCAGGTTGCCAGAAGGAGTCTGAGTGAACTCATCCATCCATTTGCTGACCATTTGAAATGATGGATGTCTTCCAGTTATTTATCTGTTCCTCTCACTGAGGCTCATGTATGAACAATAAATTAGCTGAGAGTGCACAGTGACATACTCTGAGACTTTATATTTATGTGTGCATATTTAAGAACATCCATAAAAAGATTAGGGTATTGCAGGAGTTGAGGATGTGTTGCTCCTTTCAGTCTATACAAAGGCAGTCTAAGGTGCAGAGTGGTAGGGAATCAAACCCTTTTAGTGCCTAACCTTTTAGAGCATGAGTGGTAATGGTAGATTTTAATTAGCAGCATCATCTTGGTTTGTGATACCATTATCTTCAACAATTTATGGTATCAATGTAGTCCGTGGTAGCAAAGTGGCTATGAAAAATGAGGACCAAGGGTTAATTTCTAGCTGCCTTTAAGTTGATGGCAGAACTCCCAATGACTACAAAGGGTGAAGATCTCACCTCAGTTTTCAGCTGGTATAAATTGACATACCTCCATATACTTCCATAAAATCAATGAAGCCCTGATGATTTATTGCAAGTGAGAATCCAGCCCTAAAGCTATTAAGGCCTGTGACTTATAAAGCTATAATTATGGAACCATAATTCCATCAAGGGCTTCTGGCGATATCAGGGACCAGAGTTAAGTGAATTGTGCAAATAATTGTAATGGTCTTGCAGTGCAGTGGAAATACCTCTCTCTCTAGATAGGACTCTTAGCACAAAGATATTAAAATATATTTTATCCACTCACAGCAATAATTGGAAAAGAAATATTAGATGCAGACTCGAGACTCCCAGGGCACTGAATGAAAACATGCATTTTGCATCAGCCACTCCAAAACCATGGATGGTCCCCTGCATTGCCATGATAAGTCAAAGCATAAAATCTCCTTTTAAATCTGATTTTTATGTTAGTTATCATTATCCACCAGCTTGGATAGCAGGGCTCATATTTCAAAGCTGGACGCATCCAGATAGCACATAGTTGTTTGGACTTGTATAACCTAGAAATGTAAAGTAACACCTGTGTGTTCATGAAAATGTGCCTGAATGGCAGGATTGGATGGAGCCCAACACTGGGGAGGGGACAGCGTAGGCGCTTGGGATGCAGGAACATAGATTGCATATGATGGAATTGATAAGCCACTCTCCTACCTCTTTTCAGCCTCTTTCTCCATTCTTTATAAGTTCTTCATTTATTCTCCATTATAAATCTGTATAATTAGTCTCCCAGTTAGGCAAAGGCATATACATGTTCTTGCCTATATGAACTGGACCTATAAAGATGTACGTGCACCGATGAGTCTTCCTTTAAAAATCTGACTCTGCTTGTCTCTCTGCAGCCTTTTAGGTCTCTGAAACTGCAAGGAAACCCATGTGTAATTAATCTTCATTAGGAAGATGCACCTGCATCACAACCCTGAATCTGAAACAGTCTGGGACTTGAAGGAAACTGATGCATGGATCAAGATTCAGTTTGGACTAGAGATAATTCTGAGGATACAGTTCTCTCTTGACTAGGAAAAACCACATCTTTTTGTGTGAATTTTCTCCTTCTCATTTGCTCATGTAACAGGGTTTTTCAAGCAACATACTCAGCTGTGGGCATGAGGTATTAGTCACAGCTCCAGGTATTTGTAATATCAAGCAGTTGACTTCAAATTCAAGTCTCCCTTGTGCCACAGTAAACTTTATTTTGTCTATATTTGCTCAGTTAGAACTGTAAAGAATATAAATGACAGATTCCTCTGTGGAAAAGTACTGTAGAATATGATATTAGTTAAGCCATGAGGATCTTCAAGGATAGACGGCCATAATAAAAATTGGAACTACCCCCTGAAATTAATCAGATTTCATATCTATTCTATAACATTTTTAATGTAATTACCTGTTAAAATTAATAAAAAGCCCCAGAACAAGCATTAGGATGGCTGGAATTTCCTATTAAGTTATGAAGGACTTTTCCACAGGGCCTGTGACAGGGTAAGTGCAGCATCTGAAAGCTACAGCTCTCAGTTGCGATGGACCAAGTCACAGTGAGAGCATCCACTTTGGAAAGGCAGCAGGTATTTAGCAGCATCGCTCAGCGCAACCCCAGTTCCAGTTTCTGCAGATGAAACAACTGCAGCCATACTCTGAATCAGCCACATGCTCCCCATGTCCTCAAATCAGTCTCTGGAAAATCTCATTTCTGAGTCTTGTTGAAATCACTGAAAATGAGGCACATGGTTAAAGTTAATTACCTGTTTAAGCATTGCTTTGCTGTGCCAGGCTTAATCTTGATCCTAAAATTCATTGCCTTCAATGGGCTCTAGGGCAGGTGCTATGACAGCATCTCCCCCACACTAGGATACATAACTTGTTATTCCTCCCACTGTATTTCTCCCAGGATGCAGAAAAACTGAGTGTAGCTTGAGGCTGAAGATGTACGCATTAGTGAGATAAGGATCATATCTGGGAATTTGCAATGAGACTGCCTCAGTATATACAGTTGAAGATCTAGTCCTTGCTGTCTAATAAAACAGTTAATCTTCAAAATCTTTTCGGTAGCCTATACTAAAGCAACCCCAAACTGGCAATTGTCTCAGTTTTTTAAATATACCAAGCATACATTTTAAATATCCACACATAATTCTGAGGAAGTGATTCACAGGGATGCAGGCAGACCTGAGGTGAAAAACATCTCAGAATAAATCAGACAGATGATGACATACATCTGTTCCTTTTAGGAACAGGAACCCAAGTTTTATTGAAACCTCAAATAAGGAAGCCTCTTCTTTATATGGAAATCTTACCAGAACCAAGTGGGATTGTTTCCTTTAGTATAGACTTGTCAATGAGTTTCTCTTACCACAGTGTACATTACTGCACACTGTACCACACACTGTACATTACTGCTTACTGTAACATTGTTGGTTTAATTAACTGCAATGTGTCATCTGATTTATTAAGCTATGATGAGGCATATGGAGACTTAACTGAAATATATAAAATTTTTAAAAAGCTCTGAATAAGTCCAAGGAGCAAACTCCAGATTCAAATTTTCCTAGCATTTGGAATAATCTATCTTCCCGTATAAGAAACAATGTGTAATGTTTGTGGGCCAGCTTTGCTTTGGGTTTCTGTTCAGCCTGTTCATGGGTCTAACGTGCGGCGAGAGCAAAGGCAGTGGTGCAGGCAGAGCAAACGGGTGGTGTGGAAAGCGACGGCATGACCGGCCCGTTTGGCACATCCATCCCCTCACTGATGTTGCTGGCGGGAGTCCGAGGCATTGCTGGCAGCGTCCCAGCGGGGCTGAGCGGGAAACACCTGCGGTCCCCGGCTCTGGCTCCTTCCTTGCGTGTAGGGAGCCGGGCTGGGGCAGGGGGGTGCGAGCGCGGCGGCGGTGCGCGATGCCGTGTGGTGCTCAGCAGATGGGCAGGCGTGCACCCAGAAACCCACAGCCGCTGCCTGCAGCAGATGTGGCGGATGGGAACATGCTGAATAGACTCATGCTCAGATTAGTTATGGCTTTGGCTCACGCAGTGACTGCTTTCCCCGGAACAGCAGCCCTACAAAATTCTCCTACACCGTTGGTGCTTCGGAGTGGCTCCTCTAGTCACAGAAGCCTTGTGGTCACCTGAATATACTGAAGATGTCTAATCTACATCTTGACTGATAAATTAAATAGTGCCAGGGGATTTTCCCAAATACTGGAACTTGTCTGCACTGTTGTATTGTTAGAAAGGTCCCCAGCACAGTTCAGGAATTATTGTGGGCCAACCACCTCCCAGTAGGCAACATGGAAGAGGTTACACTGTTTTGGAGAGCAAAAAAATTTAGGAGTATGGTTGCAGGCTGTTCCAAACAGGTTGGCCTCATTGCCAGAGAAGCATCCTGAGCATGTTTAATTTACTAATATAGGTGCAGTCTCCATGTCCTCCTCAGCACAGTGTGTAATGAGGAGCCCTGCCAGGGGCTCATTGCCTGCAGGCAGCTGGCGGGGAAGACGACCACCCCCAGCACAGGACTAATGGGCTACCATAACCCAGCCTCAGAGGGGCTCCTCATCACTCACATACACATGGTGTCCCATTCTGCAGCCTCTGGCTCAGTGTAGGACACCCAGAAGAGAGCACACTGAAGTGCAGAGCAGAAAACACCCTCTCTGCAATGGTTTCAATCAATGTCACTAAAAGAACCTGACACAGGGCCAGGCACAAGAGTGGAACAAGCACATTTTTAATGAGAGTGTTAATGCGGGGTTCCATGCTGTGCTTCAGGGCAGCAGCAAGGGTGTAAGGTCTGGCAGGCAAAGCCAACACAAAGGGGTGCACAGCTCATCCTGGCACCTATGGAAGGACAGGCTTTCTGGTGGCGTAATCCTCGCGGGAGTGCTGGGGGATTAGCCAGCCCCACTTGGGCAGGAGCCAAAGGTCGAACAATGATACCCAAGCCTGTTTGCAATCCCAAGCTGCATCACTTGTTTAGTTTTTGTCTCTACTTTTGGAAGATTAGCAAGGATTTGTCACGGGGAGCAGCACTAGTCTCTCCTGCACTGTCTGGATATACACCAGCTGAACCAAACTGTCTCTCTTGAGCCTTTCAGGTCCTTGCACAGCCCAGCAGAGCAATGTGGAGAATTTTCCTTTTCTGGGCAATCTCTTGCCAGGGGCTGAGCCTACGCTTGCCCTTAGTGTGAGTGGGAGCAACTCGGGGTGCTCTGTGTCGTGTCCCTGCCCTCTCCCCAGTTCTCTCCTTCGTTTCCTCTCCTGCTTTCCAGACTGTGCTTCCAGTGCAGTAGCTGTCTGCAAGCAAACCAACGCAAGATTTTGTTTTTAATTAGAGTTTGATACTAATTGCCTTCAATGAGGCTATTTTCACATCACAGCTGACCAAAGCCAGAAGACGTTAAGTCTGTCTCCCTAATAAATCATTCCTCCTGCTCCCCGGGGTTGGAGATGAAGATTGAATAGGCAGTGTACACTGCATTGGCCTAATTGTCTCCTAAAATATGCAGTCAACTCCCACAGCAGCCAACAGAAAGGCACGTGTACGTCTGAGGGGGCCTTGTGTTATTATCGATGCTCACACCAAGGGAGCCATTGTCTGCTTCCCCCTCCCTCCCCAGCCCTGGCAAGGAAGCCTCCATGTCTGCCAGCCAGGAGGGTGAGATGGAAGCAGATGAAGAGGAGGGGGTATCTCTTTAAAGTCAGACAAAACAAACCTCAGCCATCCCCTCACCACCCCCCTCAGCTGTAAAACAAAGACTGGGAATAAATCTTCCATTTCCACTGACTGGCCAGGTTTGGAGAGAGAGAGATGCCAGCTAGAAATCTCTGACACAATTAAAAAATAAAAGGATACTGTTGATAAACACTGGTTTGGCACTGCAGCCTGATAAATCCTTCCCTAATCCATGTGAATCCCTAATCCAAACCAGACAGAGAAAAACCTGGGGAAACTTGGCTGCTCTGAATTCATCCACCACCTTCGCTGCATGTAGCCCTACTCTACCTGGAGTTCCAGGTCACCCTCTCCACAGCTACAATCCCCAGAAGCCCAAGTTTGTCCTCAAAATCTTGTTTGAACTGAGCTGCACAGCCTGCTGAGGCGTCTGCTCCTGCAAGACATTGCCTGGCCTTGGCTGGTATAATTTGTACCAACAGGGAAGACTCGATCCCTTGTTAAATAACAGACATCATAGAAGAACGGGGCAGGGAGGGACTCCAGAGAGCTGTCTGGTCTCTCTCCGTCACCTCCGGTTAGCATCAGTGAGAGCTAACCAGCTGCTGGCAGATATGTGTCCAGTGCCACTGAAGTGATGCCCCTTGAGCCCAGCCAAGCAAACACATTCCCTTTTGGCAGCTCACGCAGCTGATGGGTTTCTCTCTGCTTTGTGATAAACGTATTTTTCATCTCTGAGTGCGTATGGTAATTAATAAGGCAGAGGGCCAGATTCCCACCTGGTATGAGTTGGCAGAGCTCTGAGGAAGGCAGCGGAGCTCCGCCAGTTTAGATCAGACGAGAACCTGACTGCACTCCTGAAATTCCTGCAAGCACTCTCAGCCGGTGCTGTTCCAGGCTTTGCTCGTGCATCCATAGGAACTGCTTAATCCAGGGTTGCTGAGGAGGAAGACCGTGTTAGGTGTTTAACAGCATGGCTGATGTTGCACCACCTTGGAGCAGGAACTGCATTAAGGCAGGGAAATCAAGGAGAACACTTTTCCAAGTCTACCCATTTACAAGGGAAAAAAAAAACCCTCCTTATTAAAGACATGAAGGCTAAACACACTCACACACACATACATACAGACACACATAAGAGAAATATTAAAAGTACCTTTACATTTTCACAACGATGGGGTTAGATTTCTGATTCTCTTATTTCACAACACTGCAAAGGATCTTAAAGGGATTGATGGCTCTGAAAGGCAGAGGCTGTGCCTCTATTTTCTTTGGAAAGTACCTTGCTGGCTGTTGGTTCTTGCTACCAGAGAGAGATAACAAGAAGCTGAAGGGATAAGACAAATATGCTCCTTCAAGAGTTTCTAATAAAAAGATAACGTTGAGCGAGACTGCCAGTACGATCTGTGTCCAGATGCACTGCAGCAGAAGGAAGAATTTAACGTGTTTTGAAAATGCCAATCGCCTGTTGCCAAAGATGCATATGATCCCACTGCCAGAAGGGTAGGCGGCAGGGATTAAGATGTCAGAGGAGACGTCATTCTACCAAGGCAACATTGTTTTCACTGAAGAAGACAATGCAAAGACAGTCCCGTGTCCTGCAAGGAAGATTCCTTTTGCCCTCTGGTTCATTCTGAATTCTCCATTGTGGCAAAGCTGCTTATACAGAAGCCCCTTTGGCTCCCTGGAAAGTCTTTATGGTGACAGCAACCAGGATATAGGATGGAGTACCATCTACAATAGAGACTTCTGTGGCCCCCCCATGTCTGAGAGCATCTCCTGGTTCTCCACTGTCATATGGGAGGCTGGGACAGATACTAGAGTCACCGTGTTGCAGCGGGAACATGCCCAAGGTCATGTCCAAAGCATGAGTCAGAAGAACAACTGGATCTTGTGAGTCCAGGACTGGTGTCCTCAGCATCCACTTGCCCTGAGGCTGCAAGCAGGGGGACCATGTGGGAGTGGTGAAGCTCCTGGTTGTGCTGCTGCATCCCAGGAAGATGTAATTGTCTTGTGGTTAGGATCAAACCTGGCATGCATTTTTGGCATTCTGAAGTGTCTCCAGCTGATCCTGCTGTTTTCTTCAGATTTTCTCTTCCCCTTGTGGGTCTCCCTGGCATGTTTAGTAGAGACGGGGTGGAACTTTGGATTCCTGGTCTGGTCAGCCCAGACTCCAGAGGCCTTTTTGTAACCCCTGCACCAGTTCAGAGTTTCAAGCATGTGTTTAAATTCTTCCTTATTGGGGCCAGCATTAACCACACGCTTAACCTGAAACATGTGATTGAAACCATTTTTCAGTGGCAGTTAAGCATATGCTTAAGTTCTGCTCTGTTCTAAATGGATACTTTCTTGAACTGGAGCCTACATTTTTTTGGTGTGATCCATCTTTGCTCCTCCGCATACCTTTACTGCAAATTATTCTGCAATACACATATGGCTCAGTAAGTATATTGCTCTGTGGCTTTCACACAAAAAGCCCGATTGATACATCACATACTTAACCTCTTGAACAAAGGAGTTAACTTTACAGGATCAATTTACATGCAGGGACCAAAGCTTTTGGATGGAAACTAGCTGTCATGTGGTGTGCAGTCGAAAGAGCAAACAGCTTATTCATTATAATAGCATTGGATTCAGAAACAAAACACAGACGGCAGAAAGAGCCTGCCCAGATTTTCAAACATATCGCCTGTCCCCACACCAAAGCATGTTTATTTAAACCCTCTCTCTGTGCATGCAGTCAATTGTTAGACTTAACTTCCAATTTCCTCATGTTAGGTGGTTCGACCTGGACCCTACCACTCACACTGTGCTCTCCATCACGTATGGGCAGCTCCTACCAAAGCGAGCAGGAACTGCACTTCTGTGTCAGTGGTACAGCTTTGACACCAGTGCTCATATGGAAATCAAACACTGGTCTCATTTGTCAGTGTGGCATGTTTGTGCAAGAGCACACGCCACTCATTGGATCCATGAACTCCCCAGGTTTGAGCATGACTCTTTGAACAACAGTCCCTCCTCTTCATATGGTTTCTTCACTTTACCTGCTCAGCTGTCTGCTTTTTTTTTTTTTTTTTTCCCTTTATTAATCATTTTCATCTCTAGGCACCCAGATGTGCTCATTTCACTTTCAATATAATGGATGCACAGGCTATTAAGATGATGACTTAAGTCTGTTAGTGCTTGGCCATGCGAACTTAACCCCTGTCGGCAAATGCTTGGTTACAGAAATAGTCTCATTAATCTGTTACTGCTGTGTGCAAGTCCTTGTTGTGTAAAGCTCATGTGGGCTAATCCCACAGGATCTGATCCAAAATTTACTAGAGTGGGAGTTCTTCTACCAATTTATTGCACTTGGCATGAGGGTTTTAAGGGGAAAAAAAGTGCATTATAATAAATTCAACTGCTTTAGACAGACATTATATATAATGTAACATGGCATCATCGGTTGCCTCCAAATTTAATTCAGCAGGACACCTACAATTTTTTGCATGTCCACCTACGGTAGTATCAATCGGAAATATGAAACCAGAAGTAAAGTCATCTTAGTATGTTATTTTTCCCATTTTTTGAAGTTGGATTTAGGGAGATTTCTATCAATTTCCTTTTCTGTGTACCCGGTTTTATGTTATTTATTGGTACTGCTCTACGGTGGTGTGTTGGATCAAACTCGGATTTTAAAGTCCCATATTTATGGCGGTATTGCTATGTCATCTGGAGTCATGGCCATAGTCAGGCTGCAATAAGGAGGGAGTCACAGCCGGGTGAAGCAAACACATGAGCAGTAGGGAAGGAGTGACAAAAATAGGTAAAATGTGTTTTATATCAAAACCAACCATCTGGGCTCACTGCCTGTCCAGTGGAAACGTGCTGTAAGTGGGACAGTACGTGGTCTCCAGACTCCCTTACTAATTATGGGAGAATTCAGGTCCCATTGGGAATTCCCAGTTTAGACTCACAGGCTCAGCACAACCCCCAGTGCTGAGAAAAGTCAGCTTTGGACTTCTCAGTCCAAAGGGCTTGACTGCCGAGTCAGGCCCTTTGGCTACACCTAGACGAGTGAGCCAAACAGGATCAGGACATAGACTGGAGACCCTCTCTGTAAATTATTAATTTACACATTCCCTTAAATGCTTTTATCCTGTCTCAACCACTGTTACCACAGGTGCCGTGGCACAGCTCAGAGGACAGCAGGGTCCAGCAGGTAGAAAGGATGAAGCTGTTCTGGTTTGGGGGCGCAGAGCTCAGCAGATGTGAGCTGCATCACTTCACTTGCCCTTAAGAACATGCAAAGTGTCCTGGCTGGTTTTATTTACCAATACAGGTTTTTCCTTTGACTCAAACATAATTTTTTATATCTAGGCTGTGTGACAACACTGCTTCTGATAGGGTGGGGTGTGGCTCGTCCACCCCCTGACATTAGTAGGATCATCCTTTAGCAAGAAGACACACCAGGAGTGATGTCCTTCGACCATGCCACCCTCCTATTTGCTGTGGTCATTGTCTGCCTACAGAGTCAAAGCACTGGCACTGTTCCTGCTCATAATAAAGCCTATCATGCGGGCAGACAGTTTGCCTGGTAACACAGAATCGGGTTAGGAAACAAGCTTTCTGCTTTGGCACCGAAGGCGTAATGTAATAGGGATGAATTAGCTGGTTGGGTTCTGCTTCCTGTAACAGCACTTGGGATCATCACTAACAGATGGAAACCAACTCAAGATGCATCTATGCATTTCTCTTGAATGCCAGATGAATATTTATCCATAACTGTAACTTGTTCTCTTTTGGGATTTTCCTCCAGCAGAACAAGAACAAGAATCTCTGCAGTTATTTTGGCACAAAGCCTACATATATCCTGCCCTGGGCTAAGTGATGAGCAGTGACATAAATGTGCTCACACAGGTTGGTTCAGAGGGTGCTGGAGAACGTGCTTGCTGCACGCCATGTGCAGAAAGCTTCTTTTCTTACAAATGGGCGTAACTAAAGGAATTAACCACCGTCTCTCCTGAAAAACCTCAGGAGGTAAGCACCTATCCCCCTTATACATCTTTGAAAATCCTGGCCATGGTCCTCAACAAGCCCTCTTCGAGCACCACTTGTCGCAGCATGAGTGGTGGTGAAGAGTCAGATGTCTCAGGACCGGGAAATGATACAGATGTAGTCAAAAGCAAAACAGTGACTAGCTGTGCTAAAAGGCACACACCTACACAAGGTGCAAAGAGACACCAGGCCCTTTGGTTGAAGTGGAGGCTTGCCCTGCAAGCTCTGAAATGCTGCAGAAAGTAATGGGGGAGGGAAGCAGGAAACCACCTTGCAAAGCAAGTCTTTTGTGGCCGAGACTGGATTGGAGAAGTGCTTTGGGTCTTGGCCAGGTGGGGATTTGCTGCGGCAGTCTCATGCAGGCAACATCTGTACTTGGGGGTGTGAGCTGTGTGTAGTGCACGGCAAGCAGGGGGCTGCTCCCTGTGCTCAGCACCTGCATATGACACCGTCCCCCAGCTTTAACAGCAGCACTGCCCCAGTCATCTTCCTCTGGATGGATGTAATCCCGTGCTTGGTATTTCTGAGGGGTGACAGCTCAGCTACTGCCCCATCTCCTTGTTCTTTGTCCTCTGTGCTACAATGCTGGATACATCTTTATCTGGCAAGGTCTACTGCATGTCAATGAAGAGAAATAAATAGAACCTGAGTAGGCTGCTGTGGTTTCTGATTCGCTTGCCTATATATTCAGAAGTTATCAATATGTTCTGAGCAGATCAACATGGCTTTAATGATTGGGAAGGAAAAGAAAGAAACTCCAGTCATTAAGTGCTAATCACACATAACTATTTTACACAGTCAGACCTGGCAATGAAATATCTGGCTCACTGGCTGCAAAGAGATCACCAAATCAATTTTTTGCATTAACGTTTTATTCCTTCCCATACTAGACATTTGTTCAAGCTTGTTTATACTCACACCACATGGCCACAAGCTGTGTAGTTAGTAATAAATGAGGGAATACATTTATCTTTGGAGACTTAGGCCAAGCCAAAAAGTTGATCGCTTGTTTTTCTAGGAGAATAACACATGTGAGATTTACTCAGATAAATCCCACCAGCAGTATTGGGATTGTCTATGTTAGTTGCCCACATCATAAATTCCGATAACAACATCTAGGATTTCACAGTATACAGTGGGTCCTAGCATTCAATAACTGATGATCAGAGCTACGTGGGGAAGTACAGGGTTGTTATGTGTCTTTAAATAGAGGCAAGCCTGAGACCTGGGTTCAGCCTGTTGGACACCAACTTCTAATGCAGCCTCTGCTAGTCGCCTTTGCACTTAGGTGGTGGGGTCACACCTGGACTGCCACCTCCCTGCCTGAGCACCTCAGTACCTACCAGTATGAGGGTCTCTTCACAACTACACAAAAAGGTGAGTTTTATAGCAGTTCCCACCTCCTCCTCCCAAACTATGGCCATGCTTAAATGCAAAACGACGACTGATTGTAGCCAAGAGAGGCCACTTCCAGGGCTGACAAAGAATGTCCTGCTGTTATGGCTGAAGCCCACTAACCTTTGCCACTCTCCATTTTTGCCTTCCTTTGCTGTGTATTTTGGGTCATTTCAGGACAGCCAGTGCATTCAGCAGGTGATGGAACACACAGCCTGGTGTGTGGCAGCTGCACACCCTGCCCCATGACAGCCTCCCTGCCTAGGTGAATGGAAGGATTTCAGCAATCTCATGTATAAACTGCTGGCACACCGGCTGTGCTTCTGCTGCCCCCCTTTCTCTTGTATTTCCAATAGCAGCTCCCAGGACCCTTTTTCCCTTCTTATCAGGCACAGCTTCCTTATTTCCTTCTCAGGACCCATCCCCTGCAAAAGGCAGCTGTATATGCACAAAGCAAAAAGAGTTCAGTACATGTCAAAGACTGAAGCTTACATAGCAAATGGGTTATGCAATTTTGCCTGCATAAGCGGCTTAAACCTTACAAGAACAAAACATTCCAGTAACTTTTTTGGAATAAAACCCTATGATCGAGAGAAAGCACAACAAGCAGTTTGCACATGCAGCCCCCGTGTTATCTCCAAACTGGTTATTTTGCTGGAGTACGGTTGAACTGAGCTCTCCAGGGCTGATGTGTCTTTAGAGCCACAAATCTCCCCTTTTACATCTTAGAGCAGTTAATTTAAAATTTAATTTCCTGAAAGTCACCATTCTCACAAACAGGTGCCCACTCTATGATGAATCTATTTATACCTCCAGCCTGAGTAAAATGAAGCTACTATTCTAAAATCTATAAGGGTAAGTGTATCCGATACTCACGTGGCCTTGCTGCTTTTCTGCTGGGAAGCTCTTACACACAGAAACGTTAACAGGATTTACAAAATCCATCTGTTTGCAAAACCAGCATCTCCAAGTGCATTCAGTGCATTCAGAGTTGTAAGTCACAGCAGGTGCATAAACTGTGGCTGACTCATGCAGCATACAGATAGCCTAGTGCTGCTCCCAGTTTCCTCTCTCTGACAAAGAGCATGTTTTTACTCCTTGCATCATTGTGAAAAGCTGATTCGAATTTGTCGAGTCAGAAAATTCAGAACTCAAATTATTTGAATCAGTGGATTCAGTAGGGAAATTTTGAAAGTCAGAGCACAGCAACAAGATGCAAAGCATTTCTGCTGGCGTTTCCAGACCCCCTTATGGCTGAGGATCACTAAGCTCCTTATAGATATTAATGAATTAAAGCTACAGCATTCCTGAGTGCCGGCTAATTTCATTATCCCCTCTGCTAAGAGAAAAACTGAAACACAGAGAAAACGTCTGGCCTGTGGTTTGTCTGCTCAGCTGCTGGAGGAGGAGGCTTCAGGATTTCAGTGCAAACCACACGGCAACAGCATTAGAGGAAAAGCTGTTGCCTCTTTCGGAGGGCAGGGATAGTGTCTAGTGAGTAATTCTCCTCATAGGCATAAATGCAACATATTCTGCCTTTGTAATGATACTGGAGGTCTCCTCTCTCCCCCTCGCTGGGTTTCCCAAAGGATCACAGAGTGAGAGCAGTCAGGGCAAGTTTGCTCAGTACAGACTCCTCAGAGAAGGAGAAAGGAGGGGGGACCTCACATAAGGGACAGCTGGCAGTTATTTGGGCTTAGATCTGATATGGGATAAAAAGGGCCCTTTCCATGTATTCAGCACTCCGGAACTGACCAAGGAATTTGTCTTTGCAACCACAAGTGTGAAAAACTCAGGGCTGCCAAGGAAGTTTCATTTTGCTGTTTTTCTGAATACTTTTTTCTTTCTCCTCCATGTCTTTCCATTGGTGTTTCATTCATCCAGGTTGTTTTCATGTCAGATTTTGGATGAGTGTCCCATGCCAGCCCCAGCAAAGGAGAGGAAACCCCATTGCTTCAAGAAAGAAAAAAATGAAAATCTTCAGCTGTCAAAAGAATTAGGAAATTATGAAACCAGACCAAATCTGAGCAGTCTGGCAACATATTTCATTTCCCCCTATTCTTCGGTGACTTTGATTTAAATGGAAGTCTGGTGGCTGGATTCATTCAGGGAGTCACCAGACCTGGACCTGGGGTCCGTGGCCTCATGAGCCAGCTGTATTGCACCATGTGCCAGCCTGTGGGAATGGGAATTGTCCCCGCCTGTTTGACATCTTCACCTGAGATTGTCAGGGGACACATCAACCCTCCGACCTCCCCTAGATCTGCTGCCTACTTTAGGGTGAGTGAATTATTGCCTACAAGTGCCAGTTCCTCTCATTACTAGAGGATACTCGGTGATGGGCTGAGATGCACTTCTCTGTATTTTAGTTACCTGCAGCTCTTCGGATGAATCCCACCCTTCCTTTCCAGATAAATACCTGGCTAACCCAGGGCCAAATTTTAATTTACTGCCAGAAATGGTACTAGTGAGATGTGGTTCTTCATGACTGCTGCTCATATAAGAGCTGCAGGCAGTCATCTGGGGCTCGGCAGAGGTATTCAGCTGAGTTTGACTTAGCTACTAGCCAGATACAAGCTACAGTGACACAAAGCTCAGCAGTTCATTACCTTTCTCTCTTGGATGCTTTCTGCAGGTCACTCAGATGTTTGCAGCACGAATGTGGCCTGACAAATATCTCACTAATAATAGTTTCCTGAATGCTGAGATTCACTGTGCTCTTGCAAACACTACTCACACCACACCATGCTGTTTGTATTTCCAAGGCTTCTTCATGATAACCTTGTGTGATGATATTTTAATGAAGATTGTAGAGCTGTCTGTAGCAGTTGTTTTTAGATCTTTGGTGCTTGCTTATTTTGCTGAGGTGTTTCTGAGGTTTTCTTCTTGCTGTACTTCCTTTATTTTTTTTTTTTCTCCTAATTCTGGGAAGGAGATCTGTGAAGAAGGTGAGTCATGTGCCACGCACGTGGGAAAGGGTCATGCTTACAGGCTCATTCTGCTTTCCTGTCAGGGTGTTGAGTCAAGAAGGAGCTTTTGTCTGGAAACATTTTATCACCAACAGAGTTGGGTCAGCGAGTCTTGAATGGACAGGCTGACCAAGCAAGAGCACCTGAAATAGATTGGAAACAGCAGACCGCTGGTGTATTAGCAATGACTCAATATGAAGGGTCTTTGGCCTGACTGACAGTCAGTTTGCTCCTCCAAATTTTAATTGTTGTGGTCCAGCACTTGGAGACCTCTAGCTCATGTTCCCTGGGGAACTGGTGTTGTGGACACGGTTGACATCTGTGCCATGTTGTGACATATGCTCTTGCATGTTCTGGTCAGTTGGCTGGGCTGCTGTAGCCTGGTATCACCTGCAGCTGAGAAAGGCAGAAGGGGGTGGCTGTGTTGGGACTGCAGAGCAGCGCTGGTGCCTTCTGCTGTCCCTCCGTCTCTGCACCAGAGGGAAACGTGGAGGTCAGTGCTTAGCCTGCTCTGCTCTGCTCTGAAAGGAAACAGATACGTGGAAAGGGAGGAGATCAGGAGAGATCAGGAAATGGTGTTGCTCCACAATGACAGGGCTCAATATGTTTTCTTTTTTGTCATGGCCATGGTGTGCAGCCTGACGGAAACACCACTGGCGTCTCTCCTGCTCCCAGCATGACCCAGCTTCCCATTCAAGGTGAAGCGGGGTGGTTTCTGGTTGGACTGAAGATGGCAGGGCTGTTTCTCAGTGCTGCCCTGCGGCCGTGCAGGATGGGCCCAGGTCCCAGGTGGCCTTGTGATGGTCTGCTAGCTGTCAAGGGAGAGGCAGTGCCTCTGATGGAGGAAGTAGCCCTGTCTGATCTGTGCCCTGTCTGACGTATCTGGATTCATTTTGAAGAAGCCGGTTTTCATCTCATAGTGGGCTCTGAGGTGCTTTACATGCTGCACTTATTTTTTGGATTAAATAGGTGACACATGAAACCCAATCAGGGAACTAATGAAAGCTTCTTCATTTTCTATTGCACTCTGCTAGATGCAAATTAGCTCTTTCAGGAGGGCACTTTACCTCAGTTCTAAACAGCAGATTTCCCAGGGCTGGGGAGGGGAGACATGCAAATTAAATACCAGTAGACCTTTACCCCAGCCACTAGTACTGTCTGCCGTGGTACCCACATGAGAAGAGCTCTGCCTCTGTGTCCTCTCCTCACCGCAGTGCCTGGAAGTACCACAGACTCCTACGATGCTAAGTAACATCCGAGGCCTTGCCCACGTCTCAGAGAAACTTGACCTAGTTTCTCCATCAAAACATCTGCATTACCGAGCTTACCTAAGCGGCAGATCACATACTGAGCAAAATCTTAAACATTAAAGGTTTTTCTTTTCTTCTCCCCAGAATTAAATTAAAAAAAAACAAAAACAAAAACAAAACACGTGTGGCTGCCAAACAAAGTCTTATTTCAGTTTGATTTATTCTAAGCTGCCCTAAATATTTTGCTTTCCTCTTCCTTGAGTGCAGTAATTTTTACTGCAGGCTCATGGCAACATCACAGAGATCTGTGGGAGACAGAGATTTCTGGATGAGAAGCAATTGGGTATTGTGAAATATGCCCATGATAATAATAGCTACTGTGAGGTTTCTGTTAAGTTGGACCACATAGAAAGAATTAACAGAATTGACATTTATGTTAGATGTCATGATTAAGGTGCCCAATGTAACTTAAGGTTTGATTGCAGTGAGATTAGAGAAGAAAATATTGTTTCTGAGTACAGGACACTGTCCAATGAAAGATGTTCACATGTGAAATGTGATTTTTTTATTTTTTTTTTTCCCAGCTGCTTGGGCTAGGAACTTGGTTTCTTTAAAAATGTCATGCTTTGATTATGAAGTCCAGTCTACAATTTGGTATTTTTCTGATAATGTCTCAGGTCAGGGAACTGCAGAGCAATGAAGACAGCAGGGCCTATCCTTAGGGACCACTTTGCCCCTGTATTGTCCTTGAACTTTATTTCAAGCAAATAAGTTACATAGTGGCCTGCAAAGAGGGGAGCAGAAGAGGCAGCCTGCACCTCTACTTGCAGGGAGAGTATGGATTCATGTGTGTATTTCAGTGGGACTTCAGAAAGCACAGCACTGATCAGGTTATTCTTTCAGTTGTGTTGGCCTGAGAGGGATATGATATAGCCCTAATATTTTTCCTGGGGTTTAACCCCAGCTGAAGCACATCCCAGGTGAATTCTTTCTCCATGATGCCCTTCTGCCTGCTTAGTCACATCTTGATGTGACTGGGCTGGGTGCAGAGGTTTAGCCATTACAACACTGCTCTCCTGCTCCCTGTTATAGATGGCCTTGCTGGAAATATCTGGTCTTTTAAGGGTAAAGGCTGTCTCCCTCAAGGGACTGGTTTTATTATACCAACGCAGTGTAATTTTGCCAGTATAGCTGCCAGTCTAAGAGAACTTGACCAGCAAAGTAGTCCTGGGGTAGAGGTAACTCAAGCCCTGTTTTTCTTACAGCAAGATGCACTGCAGTAGCCTGGTGAGGAAGCTGGCAGATGTTGAATGTGATTGCAATGGACACAGAGTATTACTCAACTTTGGAGAATTTTTCCTCATGTTCAGCATGGTTTATTTTGGAGTTCACTGCTGCCAGGAAGAGCTGCAGTGGGGCTGTAAGATTTCTAAGGCAGATGTGGGGTGTCTTCTACCAACTTTTTGCTTACCTCATGCACCACCTCGTGTCAGACATGGCTTCTGAGGGCTACCTTTCTGCAGTCTGGTTATATAGACAGCATCAGCATTTGTTTTATTTGGTGAAAGTTATTTTGCCAGATTAAAATTATGGCTGAGGAAAAGTGTGATGGATTGTTTTTCCCTCTGCGTGTGTGACAAGTCTGCCCAAGGCTATCTGGCCACACTTCACAGCACAGCAGAGAGAACTTCCATCTTGATCATGAATTTATCCAATTGTCCAAGTTCTTCTTGTGTTGTCCCAAGCTCAAATGCTTCCCTTTTGTCTTTTAAGGCAGAAAGATTTGCCAATTCCCCACATGCATGTGTTCATGTGAGCACAGAGAAAGCACTATTGAATACTCACATGCATTACATTTAACAGCTGCACAGCTTTAGTAAAACAGGAGTCAGACCAAAATGCAGCTCATTGTTTTTAATAAAAGGAACACCAGTCTTGCCAGATGTGGTGTATGTTTTTCCAAATGAACTAGAACAGTGTCCACAGCTGAGCATGATATGGGCTTGTGCAATAGCATCACTTGTTTTTGCATGCCCATGAATGGCGAGGCACAGACTATGTGTTTAATAGAAGACACGAAGGGTTTTCCTCATGAGAACAGAATGAACTTGAAGGAAATGGAGCACAGGCAGTTTGCTATACTGTTAACTCTACTGCAGCAGTAGCCAGCCCATGATCCAAGAGATGTTCTTCCCAGCAAAGATAAACAAGGCTGATTGTCTCCTTTATGATGTCATGTCATTGTCATGCCATACTACTGAAAGCTAGTGGGGCTGAAATATAGAGAACAAGCTGAATGTGGAAGGTGGAGTTGTGGTTCTGGAGAGGGTTGCTGTCCTGTTCTTGCAAAGATATGAACATCACAAACCGAGTGATGTACACTGCAAACAAGGGAGGCACATAGGCTCAGAAAGGTGTGTGAAGCTGAGCTGATCAGTGCTTTCCTCAAACCAAGAGAAGAGCCAGGAAACATCACTGATGTAGGACCAAGTCTCCACCAGGTGTAGACTGTAGTAACATCATTGACTGTGCTGTGATCTTAAAGTATCATAGGGTTTCTATAACGTCTCCCACTTGAGCTGTAGGAGACTCCAAAGATTGCCTTGACACTTAGTATGACATCACTAAGTCATCCTGGAACTCAGGTTGCATCTCCACAAAGAATTTCTCTCCCAACACCAAGGGTGGATGTGTGACTCCTTCTGTGTGACTATTCCTGCTACTGTTTGACATCTCCATCCATTGGCAACTTCTAACATCTGGAATTTGCTGGGAGAGAAAAAACACAGTCTCATAACACTTCACCTCTGAAAAGTTAGCCCTAGTCATTCTCTTTCCTGTTTGATGTTAGGATTTTGCTAAATGGAGAGGAAAGGAAGGATGTTAGGGTCAAGCAGGCTGCTTGTCTTCACCAGTGTAGTCCTCATGTTGAGCTGCTTAAAAGCAGTTCTGCACACTGAAGAGCAGATGGGTCCTGGAAGAGGGAGTATGTTCAGGGGAAGTCTAGGTACTACTGTGCTGTAAACAAAGTTCCCTCTTAAACAGCTTGTTTCAGTGCTGGCTGTGGATAAATATAATTTTGTTTAAATCACTGACTCTTATGACAGCAGCAGTGCCTGACACAGCCACTCCAGGTCTTGATCCTGACATCCTAAAAAAAAAAAAAAGATCTTTCCCCTCCTTGCTGGTATAGTGGTTGTGACTAAATAACTTCACAGCTTGAGAATGGATGCACTTAATTCACATGTAGCTGGGTTTATGATGTCAATATGCTAATCTGGTTATTAAAATCTTTTTTTTTTTTTTTTTTTTAAAGCTAGTTACCATAAGGGTAGCACAGGCAGGCCTGGCCACAGTGATTTCAAAGGCAGAGGAGACTACATCCTAGCTGAGGCAGGAGCTAATTGCTTACAGGCGGTCTCGCTGCAGCTGGCAGGATCCTAACTCTTCTGGCTCTCCATGCCTTCTCCAGCACAGCTCAATTTCTAGGATCAGCCTTTGCATTCTATGTATGTCTGTGAAAACCATTCAGCAGACGAAAATGAGAAATGTCTTATTTAGTAAAGACAAGGTCTTTTAAAAAAGAAGATTTGGAGGGAGATTTCCCTCATTTGGGCAAAGGCATCAGTTCAATGTTTGTTTCGGGCGAGGGACAGGCGAGTCCCCAGGCTGGGAGTTCAGATTCTGCCAGAACCAAGTGATTCCTCATCCAGTGTTTAAATGCCGCTGTGTTATCTGAGATCCTTCTTAGGCTTGTCATCAGAGGCATAATTAACAGCAATCACATGTGACTCCTCCTTCATTCTGGTCCCTTGGGGAATTTGGGTGTGTGCTTTTTGTTGCTGTCACATCACAGAGTCATTCCTTACCAGGGCAACTTCAAGGAAATTTATTGGGAGTGGGAGTGTGGCTTTAAAGACCCTCAGTGGCCCCCTCCCCCAGGTCTTCACTTTGAATGCTCTCAAGTAACAGCGCCAGGGAAATGTTGCCACACCAGCACACTGTCAGTGCAAAAGTGACCTGGGCTTTCTCAGAGAAGGAACAAAATTGGATTATAAAAGACGTATCTGTTCTCATTGGTGCTGAAGTTCATGGACTTTTCTATTTTCATGTTGTTTCCTGTGTCTTCATCAAGGCATGGCAGCACAAATATCAGGTTTTCTGTACCAGCACTGCCTTCAGAGGTGCTTGAATCCCAGGGTGGATGACTCTGACCTTCACCCACCTTCATTTTTATTCTGCAAGCTGATAAGTCAGTATAAGAAGATTTTAGTTTGTGTTCAGGACCTGGAGGAAGATTTTGAAATAGTTGCGTACGCAGCTTTCTCCATAGTAACGTATCCATTGTCCAGTGCAGAGCAACGTTTAGCCTTGGGTTCTGTATGTTCCCATTTTATGGCAACAAAAGAGGCAGCAATGTGAAAAGCTATTAAGAGCTCTTTAGAGCAAATATTTCAAAATTGTAGGCCATGACAAAATAAAAGTCACTAAAAAATTTGGACTGCACAATCCATAGCGCAGAACTCATCAGCTACCAAACACTGAGAATTAACATCTCTAGCACAAGCAGTGGGCTGCTGTGACAGAATTATGACATAAACACAAAATAGTAAACCTATTACTTTAATTTAGCTGGTGATCCTGCTCAGTAAATCTTTTCCTACCTTTTTTTTTTTTTTTTTTTTCACTATGTTCATGGTCATAATACTAAGTTATCTGATTATTTGCCTACATTTTTCTTACAAATGTTCAAGGCACAGTGCATTTCTGATACTGTTTTTGGAGTCTATGATCATTGCTCATCAATTTTTCACATTCTTCTTTGGTTCAGTCCTGAAGTGGATCTGTGCACCTCAAGGTGCACATCTTCTTCAAGTATAATTCTTGACAAACATTTAATCTATGGAAACTCTGTAGTACAATTAGGTCTGTCATGCTCATGTGCCAGACATGCAAGGGGGAAAATTATGGCAGAAATATCACTACTATCCAGATAAAACACTTGTATATAGCTATAACAAGCCACACTGATGTAGATACTTAAGGCATCTTTACAGCAAGTGCATAACTACATATTTTTTTCTGAAGAGTGTAAGAAAGCAAAGCCTGATAAAATTTCCAAGGAAATGTACATAAAATGAAATGCAACTCTGCAAGGAAACACAAATCAAGCTCCAGTAATGGAACAAATTTATTGCTTGAGAGGTAATACGTGAAAATATAGGTAAAGACCAGGCCATCTCTTTTGCCGATATTGGACAGAGTTAAAAATGTGCAGCTAAGCTTTACTTTATTCCTAAGGTAGTTATTTTTAATTATTTAGCTTATTATCTTATTATTTTAAAATGAGTTAAGTATTTTTAGGTACTCCTGATTTTACACCACCTACTCACAGAGCTTTCTTGCTCTTACATATCTGTATGGATTTTTTGTAACAAAAGAAGTAAAGATGATGTTACAAGCCTACTCAGGAAAGAGGTCTTGGAGCCATCGTTGACAGCTCTCTGAAATCGTTGACTTAATGATAAATGTAAACAAAGAAAGTCAATAAAATGCTGGAGCTCATGAGGAAAGATATTGCAGTCATGACAAAAAGTCATTTTGCTGCTTCATTTTTGGTGCTCCCATGCAGTCGTGTGTGATCCTGGCTTCTGCATCTCAAGGACTTTAAAGAGTTAGGGGAAGTGGTAAGGAAGGTGACCAGAATAACCTAGGGATTGGAGAAGCTGCCTTATGAGGAGGCTCTAGAAAGGCTTGATCTTTTCTGGCTGAAAAGAAAGCTGAAGGGGGATATGATTGGGATTGACAGCCTCAGGGAGATGGTGGGCAGTGTGACTGCAGAATGGTTAGTGAACACATCCCACAGTACTGGAACTACCTGACACTCACTGAAACCAGTAGAAGATCATTTAGAAACACATGAAAGAAAAAATTGCTTTACATAGTGTGTGCTGAACTTCTGGCATTGCTGCTATGGGAGACTGTGAAACAGGCCATGAGCAGCAACCAGAGGGAACTTGAACATCCCTATTCCAGTGAGTGTCAGTGCTGGGGGAGTGTGAGGGAAATAAACCACAGATAGTATCTGGGCTTGTGTGTTATCCCTAAATAGCATCTCCTACTGTCACTGGTGGAATAGATGGATGATGGGTCTGACACAGCAGGGTATTTCTAATGAGCTTATGCTCTTATGCAGAGACAGCTGATTCATTTTGACTTCTGAAGAAAATCAGGGAAATTTTGAGCTAAATGGAGACAATTTCAGGGAAAATTTCAGTGATATATTTATGACTTTAAATAGAAGCTTGGTACTGAATAAAATCAGGCATCTTTAAAAATCACATTACCTCTTAATAGACATTCTACATAGCATACATTTCATTTTTATATAGCACAGAACCATAAAGTAATTGGGATTGGCAGAGACCTCTGGAGGTCTCTCAAAGCAGAGCCAGCTTCAAAGTTAGATCAAGTTGCCCATTGTCCCTTTGTAGTACACCTCTGAGAAGTCTGGCTCTGTCTTCTCTGTAATGCTCCTCTTAGAAATATAATAACTCATCAAGTAGTACAAAACTGATGTGAAATTTCTTCCGTGTGTATTTCAGCAATGACAACCTTGCATTTATACAAGTGGATGAATATATTTTCTAAGAGTGTTCTCTTCCCATTGTTCTTTCCGCAGGACTTTCTCAGCACAAGTGTTGAGTGAATAACATTTCCTCGGAAAATGCACACCCCATTATATAGGAAATTCCTATAGAAACATAAAGGGGAACCTTATGTTTCTGCACTGCTTCCTCTTTTCTCCCAGACTTCTGCTATAAAGGTGGTGAGGAAACAAAGACTGATCTGCTCCATACTCTCCTCCTCCTTGTCCTGGAAATGATGATGAATGTGCATGTGCACGGGCTGGTTCATAGCATATGTAGGAGGCAAAACTGCTGAGACTAATCTTTTAAATAATGTCCTTACAAGGGGGAAGTGATGCTGCACAGGAGTTCAAGGTGGTTGGAGAAAGGGGAACATGCAAGCTGACCACAGATCACATCTCTTGAGTGTAGGATGTGATGGTGGCTGGCTTTTGAGTACAACAAGCAAGGAAAGGAAAAGGCTTTTTATGACTTTCTACTGTAAAAGCACACATATGGACTTCTGCAGACAAGACAGCATTGTCCCAAGGACTGTGGGAAAAGACATAAATTGCTCTGTGTTGTGGTTCTCATTAACTACTGCTGAGGGGAGTGAGAAACAGCTATTCTTGACCCTAAAATCCTTCTTTCTATGGTCAGGCGCTAGAGATGCTATGCAGTGAGCCACCACTATGGCAGAATTCGTACACTCATCTATGAATATGACAGCCATCATCTTACCATTTTTGTGTCATTGGACACTGTGGCTGTATAAATTCCATAGCGTCCACTTACACAGCAAATTGAAGGTGCAAGAATAAAAGTACTTTCGACAGCTAAGCTGAGTAACAAGAGTAGTGAGACAGGATTCAATGTATGCTAGTGATGAGGATTTGTCCCTTGAGGACTCCTATTTGGTCTGCTGTCACACACGCAATGCTGTACCACCACGCGGTGTTTGCTGCCCACGTTCATGCTTGCTGGAGTGGGCCAGCATCTCCAGCTCTATGGAGAAAAGCCACTCGCTGGAGCAGAGGGCAGGATGTTGCTTTGAGAAATACGGAGGTATTGCAGAAGCAACAATGGCCCTCTTAGAGTGGCTGCTTGCATTCACTGCAGAGTGGTGCTGCTGGAAGCAATAACACTTAGCACTGACACAGCACTTCACCCAAACACTGGGTAATTAATCTGCAAAGCAGCAGGAGATGCTCTTTGCGACTGGTTCTGTAAGCACAACTAACGGACTAGAGCGAAGAGAGCTATCAAAACCCATGCTCACATCCAAATTGTCTCTTGGCAACTAAAGAAAAACTTCCAGAACTTACCATGTCCTCTTTGTTTTACTAGTTCCCTTAATATTCAAATGAAGAGAAAGTTTTCCAGAACAGGCCCTCAGCCTGCCCAGCTTACAGAAGCTTGGCCGACTTCAATGGAGCTGCAACAATTTATTGTGGTTCTTACTCTAGACATTTTGTGAGGATGAATAGATATTCTAACTGGAAAATAGTTCACTTACAAAGATTACAGTATATCCCAGTTAGCAGAACACTGTAGATTATCTGTTTTTATGGATTTACCCTCTTCCCTCCCTTGACTCCTTGTAGTTTAAAAGTTTGGAAACAAAACTGCTTTTGCTGCTGAGTTCATTTTCCAGTCAGCAAGCACTGGCTGCTTTTTTCCCTCCCCCAGTGAAGCTGCACAAGAGTGGCCGTAGGAGGAAGGAAGGAGAGTTTTGTGGTTATGGCTCAGATTTGGAAGCTGGGGTGCCAGGGCTCTACTGCCAGTCCTATCCCCTGCTTCCATGTGATTTAGAGCAAATCGTGTAACTTGCTTTCCAAAGTGCTCCATAGTATTTTCTCAATGCGCCGTGTCGTGGCATCCCGTGACTGCATCCTCTAACTGGTATCAATAAAATGTTTTTCACTGGTTTTATATAAAGTTCTCCAAATGACCACACCCATATTTTGAAGGCAAACATGCAGGGAGGGTAATTATTTGGCCTCCTATGGAAATGTTGGGTTCTCACTGTGGTAAGGGTGCTTTCTTAAGAGGTTTAATTCCCAGGGGTAAAAACTTTAGATCCAAATTCTCAGCATCCATGGGACATGGGTGACTGTTATCGTGCATTTAGAGCTGTGTTCACAAGGGAGTGTAGCTGTGGCAGCCCTTGGTTTAGGTATTCCAGCTCTTTGTGCCATGTGGGCAGATATGGAGAGCCAAGTCCTCGGTCAAAGCATTCTCAGAAACTGGCAAGATTAAGCCTCATCTCTCACTGGTGAGGACAAATCCCTTCAGGCAAGTTGATCATTTTAGAGTCTCATCCCTGAGCTTCCCAGGGGGTAAGAACTGACTTGTAGCACACCAAAGGCTTATAGGAAAGAGACATAGTGGGATCTTTGCTCCAGTAGCATAATGGTATAAGTGTGGATCTGGGACAGATCCCTGCATCTATGTGTGTCCTTGCTTTGTACAGCAGAAGTGCTTCAGACAGGAGAGATTAGACTCATGCCATCCTCGAAGGATTTATAACTGGCTGCTCGGGTTTTCTTCTGGATGGTGGGACATGGCAGCTTGAAATCAGACTTAAACTGGTAATAATTAGAAGTGTCAATGGAGATTTTTGACACTGTTTCCCACAGCATTCTCCTGGAAAAACTTGCTGCTTGAGGCTTGGATGGGCACACGCTTTGCTGGGTAAAAAACTGTCTGGATGGCCGGGCCCAAAGAGTTGTGGTGAACGGAGTTAAATCCAGCTGGCGGCCGGTCAGGAGTGGTGTCCCCCAGGGCTGGGTGTTGGGGCCACTCCTGTTTAACATCTTTATTGATGATCTAGACGAGGGGATCAAGGGCACCCTCAGTCAGTTTGCAGATGACACCAAGTTGGGCGGGAGTGTTGATCTGCTCGAGGGTAGGGAGGCTCTGCAGAGAGACCTGGACAGGCTGGAGCCATGGGCTGAGCCCAACTGGGGGAGTTTCAATAAGGGCAAATGCCGGGGGGCTGCCCTTGGGCCACAACAACCCCCAGCAGCGCTACAGGCTTGGGGAGGAGTGGCTGGAGAGCTGCCAGTCAGAGAGGGACCTGGGGGGGTGATTGACAGCCAGCTGAACAGGAGCCAGCAGTGTGCCCAGGGGGCCAAGAAGGCCAATGGCATCCTGGCTTGTGTCAGCAATAGCATGGCCAGCAGGGACAGGGAAGGGATCTGAGCCCTGTACTCGGCACTGGTGAGGCCGCCCCTCTATTCCTGTGTTCAGTTTTGGGCCCCTCACTACAAAAAGGACATTGAATGACTCGAGCGTGTCCAGAGAAGGGCAACGGAGCTGGTACAGGATCTGGAGCACAGGTCGTACGAGGAGCGGCTGAGGGAACTGGGGGGGTTTAGTCTGGAGAAGAGGAGGCTGAGGGGAGACCTCATCGCCCTCTACAGCTCCCTGATAGGAGGGTGCAGAGACCTGGGGGTGAGTCTCTTGAACCAAGTAATAAGCGATAGGACAAGAGGGAATGGCCTTAAATTGCACCAGGGAAGGTTTAGACTGGATATTAGGAAGCATTTCTTTCCAGAAGGGGTTGTTGGTCGTTGGAATGGGCTGCCCAGGGTGGTGGTGGAGTCCCCATCCCTGGAGGTGTTTAAGAGTCGGGTCGACATAGTGCTGAGGGATCTGGTGTAGGTGGGAACTGTCAGTGTGAGGTTAATGGTTGGACTGGATGATCTTCAAGGTCCTTTCCAACTTAGTTGATTCTGTGGAGACATTTCTGCTGTCTGCCATAGTGGCAGCTCCACAAGTCACTAGACATTACCAGGCTGAAGGTTTCTCTTAGGATTTCTTAATATCATCCTCTAAAGTTTAGCTGTTTTTCAGGCTCCATGTTGAATATGTATTTTCCTTCTGTGTTGTACCCATTACACCTTTGTGCAAAGCATTTTTTATGCCCTTTCTTGGGGAGGATATTGAGAGATTTTAGTGATCCTAAGGTAGTTCCTTTTGGTCCCTTGGTGTTGCTGTAATTTTCTGAATTTCCCTCTAATCTGTCAACATTTCTTTTCTCTATTACAGCTCTAATGATACCTAGCACATATAATAGCTAGCAGAATAATTCAGGAGTGGTTGCTCCCTCCCTTTATCACCAAACCCAGAAGTGGAAAGATGCCTTCCCAAAGGATCTTCCAGTAAGATTGTGGAGTAGGAAAGCACAAAGTGCTACACAGACCATTATAAATGGTCTGACCACTTGAATGTCAGCTATTGATGTGGCTGAGAGGTCACTGAGCTTCATAGAAAACAGTGATCTCTGAAGGAGATATACAGAGAAATGAAGGTCATTGACCATAGAGGGAGAAGGGAGATGGAAACCAGCTGGAATTGTGGTCAGGATGCCAATCTGGATGGGTGTTTGGGCAGGCATAGTGAAGCACAGGCAAACTACATTTTTTTGGTGGGAATAAGTGTGAATATACTTTAAAAGCAGATCCCAGGGCGCTGTTGAAGGAACTGACAGGCTCAGCTGGGTGAGGTGAGGAGGTGCAGAGACAGGTGAGGCACAGACAGGATGGGTTTTTGCTTGGCTTCTCTTGCTCTATATTTACCTTTTTCCATAGTGCATCCAGGACTGTGACTAACATTTGTTACATCCCCACTCTAGATCCCCATGTGGACAGAGCTTCATTCCTGGGAGCGAGGTTTGTTTTGATGGGCTTCCTGGTGCCCTTAGACTGGTTGATTTTATCTGTGTAAACTTCTAATTTTCTGTTACTTGCTGTTTCTTTAAGAAGAAAGCTATCTCTGTGGTTGCCATGGAAAGCCCTGCATATCTCATGAGACTGAACCACAGAACATATAGTGCAGCCACAGAAAATATCTGGAAATATGTTTGCCCAAGAGCTGCAGTCCTCAGGAGCTTGGCAGCCTTGTAAATGGAGATGCCCCAGCTGGGAAAGGGAATTTCTTTTCCCCAGGCAGCTAATGAAGGCATGGGGATGGGATGGTGCCTGGAAATCTTTTGCCTTTGTTAGGGGGGCAGGGGAAAGCTGGGGAGTAGCTTGGGGATGTTGGGATGGCACGGTGCCATCGCCGCTGAGGAGTGAGCTGGCAGCAGGGCATGGACCATGGCTGAAGCGTGAATGCACCGGTGCCTCTGCATCCCACTCACCTCTGCCGGGTGATGACAGCTAAAGGCTGACAACAAAAATGAACACAATGTGCACAAGCCCTGCTGCTTCAACCGCTAGCTAAAGAGCTGATTCCCACACCTTCCTCTAATCTAAAAACCACAGTTTCCCCTTGCTCCAGCTGCCAAAACCTACAAGTTCCCCCACAACTTCCTTAACACAATGCCGTGTTTCATGCTGAAGTGAAACTTGGAAGTGAAAATCAATTGGGATGAATATTGAATTAAGGATAGTGCATTGATTGAACTATCCATTTTCGTTTATTTATTTTTTTAAAAAGCCCATTAAGAATGCCTCAGTCAATGATAAGATTAGGGGGTCTGGAACAGAACTGAGGCCAAGCTTCACTTTAAGACTCCCAAACTGTCCTCTATCTCTGCCAATTTTTTTTAATGCTTTTGTTGTTTTTGTTTTTTTTTTTTTTTTTTAAAGTGAACATTACTGGCTTATTTTTCCAGCTCAAGAGTTAAAGACAAATTTCAGGGGTTTAAAAAAAAAGAGAAGAAAAAAGGCCAAATATTCACATCTCAGCAATCTCTTTCCAAGGATGAAATTGTTAGTATTCTGGTATCTCTGTGCTTGATGTCAACCAAAATGTCATTTTAATGCACAAGAGCAGTTTGGGGACACTGAATCCCCTCCCTAGTTTGTGAGCAGGACTCACAGGGGATGGACCCGTTTTACAGCCTTCTCCCTCCCCTACAGTGTACAGCTGCTTCTGACCATGCTGTAGCTCAGGTTACCAAACATTTCCACTATGGGTCTCTGTCTTTAAAATACAGTCTTTTTGCTGAGAGTCTATCAGAGCCAGTATTTTCTAAAAGTGCCAACTGAGGTAGTTCTGATGTTTCCAGGAGTGGGACTGGGGACACATGGCACAACCTGAGTTCACTTCGCACAGGTCTCCAGCCCCTGCAAGTTTCTTGAGATGCCTTGTGTGCCCAAAGATGGTGAAACATGAAGCAGGGTCCCATTGGGGGGCAGCTTTGTGGATCTGAAAGGGACTGGTTTGCCCAGAAAGAATACAACTTTCTATTTCTGCAGTGCTCGGTGTTTTGAACACACTGAAAAACTCGAGCCACACACAGGCCACTGCTTTAGGGGTGTTAGGGAATCACTGAAATTAATTGTAAAAGCTGACAAAGTCCCCATTACTGTTCTTATTACTTATCTTAAGCCAGCTGCTGGGTCTTTTATACACACAGGAAGGTCACGCTGTGACTTAGTGTCTCTTCAGCCCACGTCAGCTCCTTCCCCAGTTCTCCTTATCCTCAAGAGCTGTAGCAAATTCTTTGGTCAAAGGCAAACTCTTCTCACTCTTCAGCTAAGCTGACCAGGCTTTTCTGCTGGTGCTTCTGCCATGCTCCTACATCCATGTCTATCCTACACATACTGTTGTTGACCCTAAACTCTCTGCAGGCCCTTAAACCCCTCAACCTGCCTTGCAACCCCCACCTTGGCTTACAACATCTCATTTGGAATGGTTGGCTCAGATTCTGAACATGAAAGAGATGTTTTAATTTTCAGTTTGAATTACCCAGTTTCTCCTCCAGATTGAACACTTCACAGTTTCCAGAGTCCTAATTTCTTCTTCAGGGCTTTCTCTCAGCCTGGGCTGTGGGTGGTTCCAGCTAGAGCTCAGCAGGTACTGCCTCCCTTCCAGCTCCATCCAGGTCCAAGGCGCCAGTATCTTTGCTAATCCCTCTCCTGTACTTTCAGGCTTATTCCAGGACCATGCTGATCTGCATCAGGTTCTCTCCTCCGAGTGCACTTCTGTTTTATTGCTCATGAAGCAGAGTTTTTGTGGGCATGTGAGAAAGGATGACAAAACTTCTCGTGTAATATTTGGTCCACTTGAATCAGGTCCCAGTGTTGTGCAGTGCTTCAACTCTGGCCCAAGCCCAGACCAGCTGGAAGATGGGTGAGTGAGCACAGAGGAGTCTGGATGTTGCTCCCCCTCCAAGGATCAGTTTGGGCAGTGACACACTCATTTACTACCCTCAGTTTTTGAAAAGTTGAGGAAAAAATCAGTGCTCTGAGCTTGGCTTGTGACAATTTACTTTCATTTTCTAAAGAGTTTCACTGAGAAAATGCTTCTTACTGAACCTGGTAATGACTGTATTATGAATGAGGCTTGAAAACCATTTTCAGAAGTGCTTTAATATCAGTTTAAAAGGAAACTGAAACAGTGCGTGTATTTTGCAAATAATATAATCAAGTTCTTTGCAAGTGCTCTGCATGGCAAATCTCTTTTGTGTCTGAGGCCAAAGAATTGTCACATAAACCAATACTTGATAGCTAGAGATCCAGCTGCACCCAGCGTGATGCACAGGTTCACCCTTTGCAGGTACAGGTTTAGGCTGGAAAATTTTGAAAATTGAGTATTTTCCTTGTTTCACATTTCAGTAAATCTCCTTCCAGTCTCCACCTCCTGGGTTTAGAGGGTGCTCATGGCCATCACATGTATATCATAAATTCTCCCTGCTAGAAGCTTTTTGTTCCCATTTAGTCTTTATTGAAAGCCATTTCACCGATTTTCAAGCCGTGCTCTCTTTTTTTGGTAGCACTGATAACTCTCAGCAATAACTAACAGTGCTGGGCTGTCCTGCTCTCAGGTTGGACAACAGTCTTACCAGAAGCACACTGAATGGTGGAATTCAGCAAAAAAGCTCCATATGTTGTATGCAAAAGAAAACATTACTTTTGGCACAACTTTTTGCACCAGAAGCCAATTGCCACTAGAATACAGATGCAGAACTTGCCAGAACAAACCTAATTGCAATACTTGGGAGGTGGTTTATATTTTTCTTCCTAACTGTGTCCAGGTGTGTTGAATTGTTTGAGGAAAATTCATGGTGTTGAGAAACAGAAAAAGGCTAACTGTTTAACTAATGATGTGAGCAATACATTCTGCTGATCTTGAATCTCTGAATTGGTGTTTTGCTTTGTTGTTTCTACTTTAAGTAACATAAATCTAAATAAACAACACTACATGCAACAGCTACTTCTGAGATGCTTGTTATTGGGGTTCATGAATACATTAATGGAAGAATTAATGCATTATTTTTGAGTAAGGCACTAACAGTTAAAAAGAAAAATAAGGGAAAATAAGGGAAAGAATAAGTGAAAAATTTCCAAATACTTATAATAAATCTTGCAATCAAACCCACATATTTTTAGGATTTTTTGATCCACAAAGAATTTTCATTATTTTGAACTTTCATCTTGATTCAGTATATTTTTATGAGTTATTGAGTTTCTGAGTTATTTGAGTGAAAGGAACATTTCCTCTTATCAGTTGTAACAGTTATTACAAATGGGATAACTGAGCAATGAAACTTACTGCAAATAAGATATATTTTTCCAAAGCCCTCCTCCTATAGTAGTTTCTTTATTGGTAACATGGAGATAAACACAGTCTTTTTCCATTGCCAAATATTTTGCCATTTGCCAGCACACACAGAACTCTACTTAAGAACTGAAAAGTGTTGTTATTACCAGCAGTGCCTGAAGAATAAAGAAAAGAAAATGCTGTACGTTGGGCAAAAAGGAATAGCCAAGAGCAATGTGGAAGGTAGCTGTTTTCTTGTTTACATACGTAACACAGAGGCTGTGCACGCACCGGCACTTTTCACAAAGCCTATTCAATCACGTGAAAAACTCATCAAGCTACCAAAATTGCTACCAAACGCATATTCATTTGCTACAAAAATGCAGTGTGCTTCTTCCTAGGATGACCTCTTCAGGTACCAAGAAGCCACTCAAGGACAGTTCATAACTCTATTAAATAGGTATTTTGATTTTTAAACTGATGATTCTCTTTATTTACCTGTGATATGCCCTGTTGGCGGGTGGCACTGAAATGTGATCTTGCCCTACACAGGGACATCAGCTATATCTCAGAAATAACCCTGCTCCCCGACAAGAATACGAAGCAAAAAATCAACAACTTCCAACATTAAGACACTGAATATAGAGGTCTAGGCAGAGAAAAATATTTTTAAAGACAGTGAGGAACTCTGTTTCCCTACACATCAGGGATGGGTTTGGCTGCATGCTGTAGGCAGAGGTTGATCGCAAATAAAGCCATGGACTTCAGCAGAAAAGCAGGTAATTGCCTGTTGAGTCTCAGATTATCTTGTTCCATAAAATGGGTTACATTACCACAGGGAGGCTAAAGGGGGAAACTTGCAGGTGAAAAGAGTTTAAAATCTTGTTTGAGCAAAGAGAGATCTGTGCCCGCTCTCTCCATCATGCTGCTGGCTACGTTGCTCCCATCGCCCAGCTGTGGGGTCACAGGCAATAGGATGCCGGGGAGGGGGAGTTCACTCCATGGAGCACCAGGGATGTGGCACACTGCAGCTGACATCACCCTGGTTTTCATATGTGAATATTCAGGGAGGAAATACAAATTACTGAGGGGCTGTAGCAACCTGGCATGTTGCTGCATGTGACAATGATTGATTGTTATTTTGGCATAGGTTCAATTTATCTTTCTAAAACGTTCCCTGGAAAAAGAATAAATTTACCTCCTTCATACCACAGCTAGAAGTAGGAAAACATAGAGACTGCAGTCCTGCTATGGGGACTGTGCATTAACATATCACCCCACAGCACTAATTTTGATTGAGACTGAGCGTAGAAAAACAAGTATGAGAACCACTTTTCCACTGAATTAGCTGAGCTCATGAACCATGAAGGCTGACTCTGTGTTTTCACGCTGGGTTTCATCTTGGCTTTGGGATGACGGAGGTCTGTCATCAAGTTAAGAAGGGGAAGCAAGTGGTAAAATTTTTCCAGCCTGAAGCCTGTCAGGGTGAAGCCAACCTGCCCACAGTTTTTGAACAAATTTGAGATGTCAGAGTGAATTTTTATAAGTGTTTTGTATTATGAAGCTGCAGTGATCTTTATTTGATACCAGGTGTCTTAAAGCTGTATTTATTGTATGGTCAAGCCTTGCTTTCAGTGATTTCTGTCATTTGTAGTTTTTCCTTGTAATTCACAGAGGTTTTAGTTTTCTCTGAAAGAAGAATCAAGCCTGTGATCCAGGTAAATGACAATCCATTTCAGCTTGTTAGCTTTTACAGTAGTGGCTCTACCTGGTTTGGAAAGCAGCATGGCAAACTGATTAGTTCAGGAATATGTTTCGTAGAAGCTGTGTTAGGAGGATCAATGCCTGTGATAATCGTTTCTGTGGCGAGATGGAAGGCTTTCAATTGCAAGGCTGCCTCTGTTATGTTTCTCTATCATTAAGTCACTTAAAAAGACAAGGAAAATATTGCTTCTAATTTTTCTTAAATACAGTTGGTGCATTTATCACAACATTTTGCCTTTTCCTCTTGTTTGGTTTTGTTCCATGTCTCTCTTGGTTGCGTGGGTTTCTGTGTTTCTACAGGCTGTCCTTTGACTAGTGCTGTCACAAAAACTCCAGCTCATTCCTCCTTCAAGAATAGCTTCAGATATTTATACCATAAACCAAAGTCTGTGTTGTATGTCCCAGTCACTGGTGCCATTTCTACCTAATGTGCATGATGTTAAATCAAAGAATGAAGATATTCATGGGTTTTCATTAGACATTCTTTGCAACTATATAGAACAGATGCAATGATATTTGAATTTTTTTTTTTTTTAAAGATCTTCCTCAACCCAGCATTTCCTTTGCATTTTCACAGGAAAACTCTAAGAGAAGCCAAACAGAAACTCAGCTGCCTCCTGTGTTTCCCTGGAGGGCCTAAAATACTGTGGTATTTCAGCAGATGATACCATGGTAACATCAAGGATGATGATAGGATCTAGGCAGACTGAGAGAGACTACGTCGTTCTCAATCTGGATCAGGATTTGGGGCTCCTTGCTTCCAAGGAGCATCACAAGGGATGGACACTGAGTTATGAAGGCCAGGGTTGGGCCCCCACTAGCGTACTAGCACAAACAATGGTCCAGATCAAGTTGTTTCCCTAGAGTGGTGTGCAAGCCAACTTGTAAATCCACACTGTACCTCCAGAAGCCCACTGTGATGTCTCCTTACTGGCTACACAGACAGCAGTGGCACAGAAGGAAGGATAACACAGAAAAACAAAGTTGAAGTACCCAGGGAAACACACTGAGATCTTATTGAAGGTGTCAGAAAACCACCATGATGAGATGTCAACACATTTCTGAGACTGGCAGATGTTCCTCAGGACACATCCTAATGTTTTGTTCCTTATCTGACAAACCCTTGAGGCTACCAAGTTTCCTTTGTAACTCACTGAGGGTAGCTCAGATTGAAGACAAGCAGCCTGGATAGTAACTGACTTTTCAAAACTAGTCTGCAATAATTCTGTGGGTGTGCAGTTTGGATGTTCAGATCCAGATCCTCTCTTTTACCACACTTTAGCAACACCTGGATGAAACTATGCAATATCTTAAAAGGAAGTGCCAAGCCTGGAGTGAGGAAGTGCTCGTGTCTGGAGAGACCGTCTGCAACCCTTGTCTCCTCCTCCTTCCATTTGCCCCAGTGGCTCCAGAAAAGAGGATGCAAATGTTCAAAGGAAGTTGTGAGATTTAGAGGCTTACGATCTGGAATGGCTCCGGGAATTTCAGCAATGTTAAATGAGAATAAAACCAAACTGTTAACTGAACAGAAATATCCATTTGTTATCCTCCCTAGAAACATTTCTGAAGAGCAGATTTCCTCTGCACAGAAGACCAGGAAGCCAAACGACATCCCATGGGAGAAAACAAAAACCTTTGGATAAGCCCAGGTAGCTCCAGAGACAAAGGTCACCCCCAGGTGCAGCTGGAGATCACTGGGACCTACAGGCTGCTGGAGTGGCTGCAGGGCTGGGCCCTGTGTGACAGAACCTGGTTCTAAAGAGCTGATGTGTGACTGTGTGGGGCATGTGAGGAAGGAGTGCCGGAGAGGGCTGGGAAAAAACAAGTCAGCTTTTGCAATCACAGGTGCAGTCATTTGCTGGGCCCTGGCAGCTCTGACTTCAAACAACTTATTGAAAACAGGTAGTTACCTTGTGATCAGAAATGATGCACCTACATTCATTTTCTACCTTGAGGCTTACTGACGTTTATTTCTTTATGTTGATTCAACTATTAATGAGATGTCTCTCCTGTATCCAGTAAGGGCTTTGTAGACTTCTCCTTAGCTGAGTCTCCCGCCTCTAACATGGCTAAAGATGCAGTCACTTCGGTATTGTCTTACCTCCTCCCAGATTTGTTTGAGATTGGCCTGTTAGCTCAGAGAATGAACAGAAACACAGGCAGATGGCATGTCCAAGCAGAGTTGTGTCTTCAGAAAATCCCGTGATAGTTGTTGAACAGAACTGGTTGTTATGGCAGTGCCGAAGCCTTCTGGCTCAACCAGGTTCCTTGGGAAAATGAAACAGAACTGGGTGTTAATGGGGGAAACTAATGGATAAAACCAGCCTGAAAGTATGTATGGAAGCAGGGATGATGTGGGAGCAGGACAGGGCAGGTCAAGAAGGGAGACTGCGATCTTGGGCTGTGGCCCCTTTTCTCACTAATGCTATTCTTTGCTTTGACATCATGTTGCTGTCTCCATGGCACATCAAGCTCCCTCCTCTGGGTCCAGCAGGCCCCAAAAGCTGACAAACAGGGAGATGAGAAAATGTTAGCATATCAACAGTGTGAAAGAAGTGCATAAGCCCACACAGGGGAGTGAGAAGGAGGATGTGCTAGGAGGGAGGTCAGAGTTTTGTAGCTTGTGTTTAGTGCAGAGAGGCAGGAAGACAGAGCTGTGTGACCTGGCGAGGGCTCCTGCATCAAACTGCCTTGTTGTTTGCTTCACTGTTGGTGTGAGAAAAATGTGAATGGCACAAAAATGACACCACCTGGGGTAGTGCCCTGATCAGTACTTCGCACTCTGAAAGACACTTCTGTTTGGAGTTGGGAGAGGGGTGTGGAAGCCTGAGAGATATTAATTTCCCTACAGCTGCAATCATAGTTGTTACTGACTGGAAAAGTGGTCACCAAGTACTCCTGCATCTCAGTGGCTTAAAAAGTACAGGATGACCTTGCAATGTGGGAAATAACCTGACAGAAAAATGACAAAGCCATGGACAACACAGTGTCTGGGGCAACCTTTCATCTGCTGCACTAAGAGAAAACATGCGAGACAACTGAAATAACACCCTTTGGCATTGTGTGACCAAGAAAGATTGAAAATAAAAAGAGAGAGAAATTTGATGGAGACAAAAAATAGCAGTGTTTTTGAAGATACTCGTTCGTGGTGACTTTCAATATTTTTGAGCTGCAGACATGCCTGTGCTTACATGGCTGGGAGCAGAGGCTGCTTTGGGAAGTGCACTCAGCTGCTCTCAGAGCCATTTTCCAGTTCACGGTTCTGCTGCTTCCACATGGTGCTCAGAGGCTCAGATCATCACTTTGGGGAGCAGGTCTACTGGCTGGAGGACATGGGACTGGAAAGGGATTTATTTGCGTGGGACAACCAGCATCTGAGTAATCTGTTCCAGTTCACAGACTGGTGCTTCTCACTGGATGTCTCTTTGAGCATCCCTGTTGTGCAGTCTGCAAACAGCGTCTGAGCGAGCCTCTGGCCGTGGGTGCATTTCCTCTCTTGCTCAAGGTTACTCCTCAGCCTGACTTGCTTCACCACCTACCAGCTGGCCAAATTGGCTGCTGACTCTGTAGTACTGCAGTGATTTCAAAGGACCAGACATGAGAGTGGCAGGATCTGCCCCATGGGAACAATAGGAGCTGCTCCATTTTCTTTCCCCTAGGTCAGCTGTGCTCTTGGCGTCTTCAAACCCATCTCTCGTGGCCATCATTATAGTGATTTAACACATCACGGGGTGCTTACCGTTGTGTCTTGGGAGATGCTGATTTCATAATTGATCATCATGGTAATAAAGCAAAGCAGAGTGGCCCCCTTTCTCCCCCCTCCAAGGCTTTCTCTGCCAGCAGGGAACAAGAAAATTTGTGTGAGAGCTGCAGTGCGTGCGGAGAGGCTGAGGAAAGCCCTTTGCCTGACAGACATGGGGGATTGCTTCCATGCAATTGCTGATCACACATTATTCTGACCAAAAGCAGCTAGGTATTCCAGGCAGGCAGAAATTTCTCCACTTGCTTGTGCTGGGATACGAGTTTTGACAAGGGGAGGGTCGAGTTCCTGCCACACTCCAAGCAAATTATGGTGTTGAGAATAAGAGGTCATAGATGTAACCACAAGATCTAGAAAGAGCATTTCAAGCCTTTCTATCCCAGGGCAGAACAGGCTTGAGGGACAGCCTCCTATAAGATTTGTGCCAATTTCTTCTTGAGGCAACATCTTATTTCTGACAGAAGCCAGCCAGTCTCCACAGCACAACCATACCAGAGACGTACTTCTGCTCTGTCTGCTGGACCAGATCCCTATTGCTCTCCAAAGCCAAATGCCACATCGGGTTGCCTCCTCTCCCTCTCTGCCACCTCTGAAATAAAAATGCTGGTCTTTCTTGAAAATAACGTTCTCGTCCCAGAAATGCACATAGAAAGTGACAGCAGTGGTATAGATTGTGACAGACTGAGTTGTTTTCCAAATCACCTTATTGGAAATCTTTAATAAGAAGTGACTGTTTCACTGGTAACATTGATGACCTTAGCATAATCAAGAGGTGTCTGGTGGACGTGTGCTGTGGAGACCCCGGACACCAGCCCTGCTAGTGAGGACCGCAAGCAAACCGCTAGGCACGTCAGCGCTCTGTCAAAGCCAGAAAAATCCTGAGTTAGTCACAGCAGGGAGACAGACAGCAACAACATCAGAGCACACTGTTGCATCCAAGTGGTTAGTGACTATTATAGGCTTGACAGTCTTCCAGAGCAAAAAACTGTACGCAGCAACAGTGCAAGCCCAAGACAAGGAAAGCAGATGTTCCCAGCTCCTCCTCCATCCTTGTTCCCATATGTTGACTAAGTAGGTTTTGTAAAACAGAACATGCTTTAAATCAGAGCTGGGCAGAGTTCACTGGTTGGGTTAAATGTGACTTTTAAGGTGCACAAGCAAACCACTGTCATTTACAAATAAAGAGAGTATCACTTTAAGCTTTCCCTGAATGACTGTGCTGCAATCCAAGTGGAATATCGTACGCTTCTTTGAAATAGTCCTTACTCATTCAAGACTATATTTTTATGTAATCCGCATTTTCTCCGATTACCTGTACATATGGATCCCAGCTTGGGGTCATCTGAGCTAGAATTTCTCAGCTAAAACTACTTGAACCTGCCTGTTTTGTCCTTTGTGCCCAGGACTTCGATGTCTCACAGTGGTATTTTTGCAGGATCAAATGGTCTCATTTTGTCTTAGCACCAAATAGCACATGGTGCTGTGAGTTCTGGGAAAGCCAAATTATAACCAGTATTTTAATAAGGGTGTACTCTTAGGATATGTGTGATTGTCTCTCTCAAAATTAACAGTTTACACTACACAATATGGTTTGCAGAAGACTGAGTTTTGATTGTCCAGGGATTTTGGAACAACAGGAAACAATCCCAAGGAACTGTAATTCTGTTCAAAAAGCTTGTTTAGTCGTTGATTCAGTGTTCAGGAAGCTGCTTCCTCTCACACATGTTACTTGAAATCTTTAGGTTCCTGATGAACTGTTGCATCGCTTGGCCCTTCTTCAAGTAATCCCAGCTCCTCCTCTGCAGAGAGGAAATCCCACCCGTGAAGAACAGGCAGGGAGAAGTCTCATCAGGCTGCTCCTGGCTTCACGCAAAGATCTTCCACAGCCTGAAGAATTGTTCTCACAGCAGACCTGCCTGGGTGTGATGCTGGAAATCCACAACCTGGTCTTGCAAATCTTGTGCTTGAAAGGGCTTCTTCATTCTACTACATTGACTCAATCACTTTTTTTTTGTAATCCTGTAACAAACCTATAATTAGCAGTTGAAAGATAACTTCATAAAATCAATATACTCTAATGTAGTTCAGGTAATATACAGCCTTTTAGGTCTATATGGATTTTCTTTCTTATAAATCTTTTATTCCTTATATTTCCCTTTTTAAAAGTTTAATTAAAAAATTAGAAACTTTAAAAGTTAAGGTTATCTATGGAAGGAAATTTTTTAATTGGAGATGAAAGTGGGCTTGTAATCTTCCAGTGTACCTTTATTTTCTGATAGCCCATTGGAAAAAAACCCCATTGTTTTAATAAAAAAAACCCAGAAATAGTTCATTTACAAGTGTCACATCCAAAAAAAAAAAGCAGACTCAAGAAAATCTGAAGGAAAACATGATGAGAATGAATGAGTTTAGTAAAAACAACTTGTTTTTTAAAGAATACATTTTCATAAACAGTTAGCAATATTAAATTTTAAAAAATATTTGAAAGGGACTGAGATAAGGGAACATTTCAGATCAAAATATTTTTTTTTCTTGTATTTTAGTGAAAATTTTTGAAGTCTTGCTCTTTTTCTTGAATTCAAAATGGGAACATGCTGCTGATTCTCATGAAATGTGGGATTCACTTCTAGGCCCAAATTAGTTCAAAAATTCTTTTACTTACAATAGTTCAATATAATTTTTTATTTATAATAGACATTTTGTTACACAATACAAATTAACGTACATTTTTATTACAGAAGAACATCAGTGATCTTTTAAATGGTGAATAAGAATTCATTCACAATCTTGACATACCCCAAATCACAGCATTTGGCCAGTGAATGAGAAACTGAGAAACCTCTCTTAAGCTGGCTGCAAGCAAGATCAAAAACACTGTCCACGTTGATGTCGATGTTATTGAGACACAAAAAAGGGTCCATTATACTTTGAATAAATAAGATTTTAAGGGTTTTTCCAGTCTTTAAAGGCAGTTCACACCTGAGACACCTATCTCCACACTGGTGTCTGATTTGTTCACCACCAGTGTAAATACGACAACCAAATATTTTGGCCTGCCTGGCCAGAGGACATTGTCATCCTGATGATTTGTGCTTCAAGGCCTGAGGTTTGGCTGTGAATTTGGAGGTTGAACAGGGCTCTAAAAGATGTGAGAAATGCTTCTTCGTCAGGATACAGGGCAGCTGTAGGAACTAGATGTAGGAATTGCTCAATCCTGAGTGGTGTCTGAAGCTGTTACACACCTAAAGGGTTGGGTAAATTGAGGTTGGGTTGGGCTCAGCATCCTTCTCTGCTTGTGGGCTTAGGTATCTGTATTGCAGAGTTGCACAAGAGCAGAAAACATTGGAGACCTACTGTGACCTCCAAAATCAGATTTTTAACTTAATTTTAAACTTAATTTAGTTTTTTAACTTAAGCAGTGGCATCACAGTTTGTGAAAGAGTAAAACATGCTTTTTCCTCCATCTGGGCGTGTGGGAAAGGAATCCAGGATCCTTCCCTTATTCCCCACAACGTTGCTGAAACATCATCCTGGTCTCCTTCAGGAATCTGTCTAAATCCTGCCCCAAGTCCCAGGGTCTGAGGGCTGCTATTTTAAACCTGATCGTGGGCCTCATGACATGCTGAAGGAGAAAAAAATACATTTCTGATAATGAATCTTGTTATTTTCCTAAACTCAGAGGAAATCTGCAGCACAGCTGGTGGTCCTGGAGGAGAGTGAAGGAATACTGCTTAATGAGAACCTGGTGGGTTAATTAGTCCGTTGTATGATGCGGTTAGTCTATAGGAAAGAAACACTTGGCAATATTAAATGGCATAATCATGACTGACCTTAAGGTAGTGATGGCCTAATAAACAGTGAAATGCTCCTGAGCAATAGGAGATGTTTGAGCAAGAGAGGATTAGGGGGAACTGTGCTCATGCGTCTCGCACAGTGTGAAGCAGAAGAGCTGCAAAAAGTGATGTATTACTGAGGCTTTTAGTAGCAGAAGAAAGATTCCAGCATTTGCAGCTCGATACATGGTATCGCCTTGGTGTGCTGGCCCACAGAGTTTGTGGGTGCACACAGAGGGGCAGCATGTATTTCAAGAGCTAGGAGGGAATATGGAAAGGAAAAGAAAGATAGGGATCTGAGCTTCAGGTTTATATTTCCTTTTGGCCTACTTAGAGCTTCTGAAAGGGTTTTGTCTTCCTCTCTCTGGCTGAGCACCCCAGTCACGTGCACCCAGACTGCCTCCTCTAGTGATTTTCAGAATGAAGGCTTCTGCAACCTGTACTTCTCCCTTTCAGTTGTTGCACTAACTACTCTGGGATTTTTATTAATTTTTTTTCTTTTAAAGAAACATTTGCTATCTTGAAGTTCCAGATATATGGTTATTCCTTTCAGTTATTTTGCTGTGGTCTACTAAGTTGCATGGTCCTTCTGACACTGGGTCTTTGAAGAAAGCTGCCACTACCACCACGCCAAATGCCGGGGGCTGCCCTTGGGCCACAACAACCCCCAGCAGCGCTACAGGCTTGGGGAGGAGTGGCTGCAGAGCTGTCAGTCAGAGAGGGACCTGGGGGGGTGATTGACAGCCAGCTGAACAGGAGCCAGCAGTGTGCCCAGGGGGCCAAGAAGGCCAATGGCATCCTGGCTTGTGTCAGCAATAGCGTGGCCAGCAGGGACAGGGAAGGGATCTGAGCCCTGGGCTCGGCACTGGTGAGGCCGCACCTCGATTCCTGTGTTCAGTTTTGGGCCCCTCACTACAAAAAGGACATTGAATGACTCGAGCGTGTCCAGAGAAGGGCAACAGAGCTGGTGCAGGGTCTGGAGCACAGGTCTTACGAGGAGCGGCTGAGGGAACTGGGGGGGTTTAGTCTGGAGAAGAGGAGGCTGAGGGGAGACCTCATCGCCCTCTACAGCTACCTGACAGGAGGGTGCCGAGAGCTGGGGGTGAGTCTCTTGAACCAAGTAATAAGCGATCGGACAAGAGGGAATGGCCTTAAATTGCACCAGGGAAGGTTTAGACTGGCTATTAGGAAGCATTTCTTTCCAGAAGGGGTTGTTGGGTGTTGGAATGGGCTGCCCAGGGAGGTGGTGGAGTCCCCATCCCTGGAGGTGTGTAAGAGTCGGGTCGACATAGCGCTGAGGGATCTGGTGCAGTTGGGAACTGTTAGTGTGAGGTTAATGGTTGGACTGGATGATCTTCAAGGTCTTTCCAACCTAGACGATTCTGTGATTCTGTGATTCTCTGTGCTTGCTGCCAGCATAGGATTTGCCTCCCTGCTGCTCCAGACAGCTCGATGTGGCAGACCTTAGGGTGTTCTCCTCTCTACCTCCCATTTCCTCTGACTCAGCTGAGTGTCTTGCAGTACTTTTCTGGCCTTGGCCTTGCTTCTACAAGGGCTCCAGCTCCCTGCCATTACTCTCCTATTGCTACTGGTTTCATTTCATCTGCTGTCCCAAGTCTGTTGCTATTTCATATAAGCCTGCCAGATTTGCCTGCATGATTGTTCTTTTGTCCAGATGGATGTTTAGCTCAGTCTATTTAGTGCTGATCTGGTTTTCCTATTGCTTTGTGTGTACCCAGGGGAAGAGGTTTTGTATTAAAATTCTCCTGGAGTGCTGAGTCACTTGAACTTTGTTACTGTGTCATGTGCTCAACTGTCTGAATACGGGACCTGGTTACGTCATATCTTGCAAAATGTGTTTTCTGTTTCCCCATCAGAGTTTTGCCTGAATGACTTCCAAATTACCCACCTACTAGAAGCTGGGAAAGTTCTCTCTCATGATGTAATTCCCCTCTTAAAAGCCTGTTTCGATTTTTTCCAACAGCCTGGTTAGGATTTGATAGCTGGGATACTCTTTTTGCAGGCTCTGCTCTTTCTGTATATTGCTGGGCATTTGGGAGGATTTACTCTGTGTGATTTGGCTAGCCATGTAATTCCCAAATGCCAACAATTTTTACTATTGCCCCATTAGATTATAGTCACATTACTGTGTGCTTGGAGAGGCTGCCCTCATCCAGCAGACTCTTGGTTACACTCTAAAAGATGTGTAAATGTTGCTGGTTGGGCTTCTGCTAGTGATTCAGTGTTCACCAGACCCTCCCTGTGGCTCACCGAGGCTAAGCTCAAACCCAGAGAAATGAATTATCCACAGCACGTCCCCATCAGATTTGTCTTGATGCAATGGTCAGATAGTTCTGCCTTGAACAAACCAAGTGCTCTGGGTTCACTCACTAGAAATCAGCAGTGACACTTTTTATTGCGATTTTGTTCAGTGGTTTTGGGTCGATGCAGATTCCCAAGTATCTGCAAGGCTTTCAGTGCTATTAGACTAGTGAGTCAGTCTGTGCTAGTTTCCAGAGAAGTAACAATCCATTTTCTTTGCAGCCTTGTAACTTCCTTCTTTACACCGCACATTGCTTGTGTCTCACTGGCTGCATAGAAGCTTGTTTATAGCTTCACTTCCTTGTCTTGTGCCTTTGTCCACTAGAGTGCTTGATTTACCTTGGCTGCTGCCTCACCCTGAGGACATTCTCTGTCTCTGCTTTACCAGATTTGGTAATTTTGATTTTCTGTCCTCTCTGCTTTACCAGTTTATATCGTCCTGCCTCCTGCTGGGTCCTATAAACCCTAGGCAATGCTTTTTTAAAGAGTTTTATGGATGGTTTATATTCATCTGGCGGTTTTATCGTGGCATCGCATAGTCAGATTTTTGCAGCCTTACATTGATGTTTCTTGCTGCTGGGATGATCACTGCAGCTGACTGCTCTATTTGCATGGAAATGAATTGGTTGTTGATCCTGCAGCCTTGTGGTGGGTGTATGGGTTGCATGGCTGGCAGTCTTCTTTTCCAGAGGCAACATGAGGCCACATCAGGCAATTGAATCGACCTGGGTCTGTGTTGTGTTTCTTAACTAGCTTTAGCTTTAACCTGTAACCTATCTTTACTGATCTCATGACTGCTACTGTCTAATCCTCTCCCTGCAATAGATAGCAGCCCTCACAATTTTCTAAGAATTGCTCCAGATTTAGATTTGTTTCTCCAAACTTCTGTTTCCTTAGGGCGAATTCATCTCAAGAGTAAAACACTTAAGTGTACATTGCCTGTAAGAGTCTACAGATACGAGGTGTCTAAGCTTACATTATAGTCAATGAAGGTCTAGTCCAGAGACCTGAAAGAAGAACTCAAGTGTTGAACTTTGGGTGCCTACTTTAAGGCAGAATGACTGAATAGCATTCCATTGCAATCTCCATTGCCTGTAGCGAAAAAGGAGGGAATGCAGTTGTGTAAAAGAAGTCTAGTGCTGTCTGAGATCCCCTAGGATATCTGAGACATTTGTAGTGGATTGGTCAATATGACAGAGAGCAGCAGATGGAGACCAGAGCAGATACTCCACAGAACCTAAAATTACACTGGACACACCAGCCTCTGCAAACAGGACTTTAAACATCTACCACATATGTAGACACCTAAACTCGGCTATCCTACTATCAAGAAAGGGTCTGGGGCTACTTGAAATGCCCTCGGATGCCCTTCTTGGCCTCCAGTTGCTGTTCCCGGGCATCCCACGGGTCACCCAGTTTGGGCAGTTTCATCTGTCTCATGATGTGTTTACAAAGTGCCAGAGAGTTATCTCAGCTGATTGATCTGCCACATATCTCTACAATCACTGTTACTTGTTTCTGTGGTGTGTTGTTTCTTCCCCAGTGAGATAATGATGGAGTTTTCCATGATTTTCTCACCAATATTCATCAGTCAGCTCTGAAAACAGAGTCATTACCAGCTTTCACTCTTTTCATGCTGGTGCTTTTTCATTGTGCCTTCATATTTTCTTACTAGAGGTCACAGCTGTTCCATATTTTCCTTTTTATTTCTCATTTTCTCCCCGTTCAGAATGAAGTGGTCAATGAAACTTCACCTTTTTGTGCTGTTGCAACTAATACTGTTTAGGCTTCCATAGCTTTCAGTGGCAGAGTGCAAATCATTTTTTAACATATGTACTTAGAAAGGGTTAGGAATACCTCCTCCAGTTTTTTTCTTCTTCCAGTCTGTACTTTGTCTTCCAAGATTCAAGTACATTTATGAAGGGGTAAAGTAGAAACATTTTTGTTGTGCTAAAGAAGAGAGAGTGCTGGCAAATATCCTGATAGCCATATTCATGAGGATTATTTCTCACTGTTGATACTGAGGCTCCAGATTGCATGAAAATAAATATTTCCTAATCACAATACATAGAAAACAGAAGAATAAATGTGTATATATAATGGTTGAACACGCCAGTATTTTATTTGATTTTCAATCATGTCAAATGGAGCACTCAATTGCTGCAGCCGCTAGCTTCAGTCTCTGACCTACATTTATGTCAAGAACTGCATTTAAACATACAAAAATGAAAGGAATGGTTTTAGATAGGTTTTTCCAGTTCTTATCTGATGAATAAGAGACTGTCTATGAATTAGAGACAAGTGTCACACAAGCCCAGATCTCCAGTAGGTGTAAATGTGACTCACAAAAAGGGGGCTGAAAGACTTCAGATAAGGCAACAGCCCCCCCTCCTCCCAACCCACGTATGTTAATTTAAGAAAAGCAAACATTTGTAAAAGAAAGCCATACAGATAGAAATGTTGAGAACATGTGTTTTCCTTGTTTGCAGAGCCAAAAGAGACAAACTTTGACTTACAGTACCATCTTTTGCCAAATTAACAGTAACAGGACTATTAATATTTAATATTGATATGACACTGTCATCAGGAGGCCAGTTGGGTCTGAACGCTACTGTGAGAGAAGTGCAGACACCAGAAATTATTTGGATTATTTTTATTTATGTTGAGGAACTATTGTAATGTGCTGCAACCCCATTGTGTCTGCCAAGGTGTGGGCCCCAGCTCCAAAAGGCTTAAGTGCATTTTTAGGACAATTTGCTTTTATAACTGTGAGAGTTTCAAGTAAAGTTCTTTATACTTCTTTGACATAGCATTAAAAACTAAGTTTATATGTTGAATCAGACAGTTCTGGTATCTGGTTCTGCTAACACCTTTTCACAATGTTATTGAGTAGTGGAAGAGGGTATTTTCCATGGCTGGGATAGAGTTGCAGAAGGAAAGGTGTATGTATTTTTGTTTTAACATGAAAACTTGAGCATCATGGAGTTTTATCTTTGTGTATGGGTATAAAACCACATCATTTTGACCCTCCAGTGAAGCTGAGGAGATGTTCTGGGTTACTAAAGCCATGTAAATTTTTTAAAGGATTGGATAACCACATAAAGTGAGGCTCCCTAGGTATTGTCCTAACCCTATGAATGTTCCCTTAATTTAGACATTACAAGGCATAAGCTGTTTGCCAGTGTATGAACTCTGTCCTTCAGCACAACCACCTTCAGCAAATAACTGAAGATCATAGTACTACTTCTATTACCACTACCAATTAGCCATCAGGCATCTCTCAGGTCATCGTAATATCCTTAGGTTAAATTTTAATATCTTCTTTTTCAACATATGCAGGTTTAATATAAGGTTCATCCTCATATTAACTGATCAGGAAAGTTAGTCTCTGGCCAGCTGGGACATTTGAATCACCAACTTCATGTAACTGTATAATCCTCACAGAATATCTAAATTGTTTCTTCAGCGTGATGAAGTGACTCCAGTGTTAGTGCCATTTAAGTAGAGAGATTTGCATGACTGAATTCACCTGCTTGTCCCCAGAGCGGGACCTTGGGCAGACACCCCATAGCCATCCCTCCCAGCTTGAAGCCTGTAACACTCCAGCTGCCATCACAAAGGCATCCAGGATGTCTCACAGCTACCACGGGAGCTGCGTCTGGGGCTGTAATGAACAATGTGGTCCTGGCTTTGGTGGCTTGGAGTAGTCTGGATTTAACCACCATTGTGAGGAAGAAACTTGGATGTTTCTATGAAGCACATGGTTTTCTGAGTCAATAGTGTAGAAATGATGGGTCTGAAGTCAGGAATAAGCAAGCTTTTAGCTTTCAGCTTTGTGCTTTTGACTCTTCTGATTATCCCCACTCTCCATATTTTGATTTGCATCATTTGTTTCAGAGTGCATAAACCAGAACCTTTCAGATGAAAGTAAACCAAATTATGTGCTCCAGGCAACCAAGGACCTAATGTGCTCCAGCAATTAACAGGAGTTGTGTCCTAAGGACCAGATTAGAGCTGTCCTGAAGTCAAACCACATGAGGTGTGCAGTGTAGCTGCTAAATCCTTAGCACAAATGGGTTTGCTGCTGTTGTGATCTGCAATAGGATAATCTGGTGCTCCTGTTGCAGCACTTCACTTGGGAATGCAGACATAGCCTGAATCCGTAGGTGCCTGTAAATAGCATATACATGCATGTAAGCTCACTGCCTCTACGTGACAGCCTGTCTCCCAGAACATCAATGTTTCCCTCAGTATTTAGGAGTTTTCTTTGGTGAATAAATTGCAGTAGGAAGATGCATGTGAAATCTCTGTCATCTAGGTTTCTTAATAAACTCTCCTGTGACAACTGCACTGAGGAAAACTAGGTGAATATATCTGGAAAGTGTTTATTGGAGCTATACGCAACGACAGTTCACTGCATTTGTATCATTCCTTGCAGAGTTATTTTGCTTGCATTACTTCCAGAATGCTTGCTACAGAACAAATTCAGGCAAAATAAATAATATAAATAACATAGTGTCCCGCAGTGATTTTTCCAAACATTGTTTTTCTTAGCCAGCTAAAGAGATATTCTCAGCTCTGAAGACAAAAGAAGACATTTTGTCCAGATCTAAGTAAGCCTATCATCCAGACCCAGGGAAGCTAAAGCTTTGAATGGCCAAAGGCTCTGCTAAATCCTCAGCTGTTCCAGTTCTTACCTGACTTTATTCATGCCCCAAGTTATACTGTATAGGCATAAAAGCAAACTTCACAATCAAATTAAATGGTTGGCCTAAATTCTACTCTCTCAGGCTAGCTACTTTTAGGTAGGAAAGGAGCACTGTATTCCGTATAGCTTGTGAAGAAATACCATGCTGTGCCTTTAATGTGGACTCAAATGTAATTCAGGAAGCCTTGTTCACCAGAGCATGTTGATTTCTTTCTCTCTTTTTTTTTTTTTTTTTTAAGACAGAAATGTAATAGCTGTTAGGACTTTTTTGAGGCACTTCACAAGAATTTTACTTCTTCAGCTACCAATTTTGTGGCTTTAATAGATCATGGACCAGTTCCAGTCTCTGGCACAGTTAATAGTAACTTTCAGCTTTAAGGCTGTAATCCTGTAACATAGAAATCAGCTGAATATTTTTCATAAGTGTCAATTCTAATAGAACTCTGTTTACTTACAGTATTTGGGTTCCTTTGTACCACTTTCCTTCCCTCCAACCCATCCATCTACATCTCCACCAAATCAGAGATTTCCACCTCCAAATGGAAATGATCATCTACCAGAGGCCCCTTCTGGATGATTTTTCCATCAGTTTGCTAACCTAATGTGCAGAGCACAGCCAGATATGGGGTAAGAAATTGTCCAAGTATGAAGGGGTGTAGAAAGAAGCTGAAACATGATTTGTGTAATGCTAGAGTTGAACCTGAAACTGTGAAAAACACATAAATAACATAATATTTGCTGAGATATGAGTAATATTTTGTTTTTAAGTTTTCTGCCCAGAAGTGGCATTTCAGTGGACTTAGAACTGTTCCAAAAGTCAGGATAAATTTGTCATATTTGAAGGTGAGAGTGAGAAAAGAGAAACAGATACATAATGATAGGTTACTGGATTAAAAAAACCCCTGTCTCCTTTCAGTAGTTCATTTGGCAAGGGACTAGGTCAAAATGCAGAAAATAAAGCTTTAGTTTCCTCATCTGCCTGAGAAGATCTGAGTCACCTTTAATTTCCCAGGAATGGCCCCTAATCACCAGACCGTTCAGTATCTCCCAGTGCAGAAGGGAAAGAGAAGAAAGGTTGTTTTTTCAATACCTCCGATAGAGTATGTTCTACTTTGTTTACAATATTGAAATATTCATGAGAGACATGTCCTGCCTCTCCGCTGCAGAGCCTAAACACCATGATATAGAGTTGTTCTCTCTGGCATAATGAATATTTCAATATTCTATATACAGTAGATCAACAGGGGAAAAAAACCCAAACAAACCAGAAAGTATTTCCCAGCAGAATATTCCCCAGTGCAAGAGCTGTAACTTCCTTATCTCGGTTCAGATCTGTGTGAAAAGTGGGAACTGAACCCCAGTCTTCCACCTTCTGCCTGGACTTTGCAACCACTGAGTAAAGAGGTATCAGTGCCTGTTTGGAGCATTTAATTTTTTTTTTTTTCCTATGAAAGAGGCCAAAATAAAAATGTATTGCTTTATTTTTTCATTTAATCAAGAAAACCTGTAAATGCTTCATATTAGTCCATTGGGCCTTGAGAGATTTTGTTCCCAAACTTGAGAATTTGTTAATTTGCATGTCTCCTGACTTATAATTGGTGGGAAAATGTCAGGGGAAGGTAAGATAAATTTTCAGCTGTCACATGAAGATCAAAAAGCACTGTTTGGAAAGATGGTGTTAGCAATTTTGGAGTTGCCTTCTGATTGTCTCCTGCTGATATAAGATCAAATATAGTCCATTTACCAGTTAAAAGGGGTTGTTTTTTCCCCTTACTGGTAGATACAGAAACCCTACATGAAAGTTGTTCGGTCTGTGAATATGGGGAGCAGACCTGTCAAATAAGGACTATTTCTGAACACATGCTTTTCAGGTTATTGCTGCTGTTTTAGAAAATGACTTCTTGGATTTACCTCAAACCTTAGCAGAAAAATATCTCTCCTGGCTGTACACCAAAGTACCTGAAATTTCAGGCAGTTGGGGGATTGGTCTGCCTCTATTTTTTGAACAAAGTGGGGGTAGGAGGTTCACAATCTGGTTTATTAAGAACAATGTTTTACAGCTTTAAATGTAAACCTCTTAGTTTTTTACCATTTTACCTTTTTAGTTAAGATGAGTTGCAATTCATGCCAAAAAATGCCCTGCCAGCACTGAGGCTCCTGTTTCATTGCTTTATTAGGTCTTGAGCTACATGATTAGCCTGAGGGTTAGATTCACAAATAACAGCTGCTCAGCTGGGGTGTTCCCTTAATCCATGCCTCTCCCTTTCAGAATCAAAGCCATACTGAGGTACAAGAAAATTATCTCTACCCTACAGAGCTCTAAAGAGTGAGTAAGGAAGTGAGTAAATGGGCATGTCTCTACTGGAAATCTTGTAGAGGCAAAGATGAGACAACTGCACTTCAGTGATGGAACTACTCTCTGTTGACACATTTAATCTAAATTAATTTTTTTGTCTTCATGCAGCAAACTAAGATCTAAACTGTCTGGGGCATTGGAAAAAGCAAGTCCAAAAAAATAGCTGTAAGCAAGCTGCTATGTGAGCAGTACCATGGAAGTGCTGAGAATGTGTTTAGTGCTAATTATTGTACATAATAAAACATATTTATCTTCCTGCTTAGGAAATCCTGTGGATACGCTGCGTTCATCCATTCCTACCTCTCTGATACTTTTCTTCATACGCACTTAGCAGTATTGTTCATAAGGAAAATTATAGTAAAATAAAAAATACGGAACCCCATTGTTTACTTATTTACTTTGACATAAATAGAAATAGTTTCACTGAGCTCAATTGACCTAAACCTCGATGAAATCACTCTGGAGTTATTTGTTGCAATAGAAACCTACTCATTTAGATTAATTGAAAAACTGGTTATCTGAAGTTAAAGTGGTATGAAATTAAAGTAAATGAGAAGATAATCAGTGCCATTTATTTATTGGTTTCATATCTACGGTGGTTTTCTGATACTGTTATGTGAAATAATTCAATGAGTATCTTACAGCCAATTAAGTAGAATCTAATGGTAAAAAAACCCCTTTGTCTATTTTCTAGCTGTAATGAACCAAATTCCTTTGATACTAAGACCACTTTGTCTAAAAGCTTTTGGATGTGTTTGGGATATATTTTGAGACAATAGGAATTATTGTGCTAGTTGCAGAAAGTTTTTCTGTCACTTTATCAGCCTGAGTTTTTGAAGTCAGGCCCATAGGGTAAGTAGGAATGCATTAAGAAGTGAAATCCAAAATCAAAGGGAAGAAAAACATGACTTAATTCTTGGGCTATTGGACTCATGTGGGTATGTACCCTCCATGCACATGAGTGTGTTCTTACATAACTGGAGCTTGAGAGAAGGTGGAGGGAGCAGATGCAAGATAAATGCTTCCTATAAGAGCAACATGCCCAGTACTTTTTTTGTAATTTTAAAGCATCCCTTTCCTCTGAAGAAATTATTATAGTTATTGTCCATTCATTACTCTAGAGGTCTGTTTCCTGCAAGGATTCAGAATAAAATATGCCACTGCTAGTGACATAAATAGTGTTTTATTTCTTCTAGCCGTGCAGAACAGCACTTCAGGGAGAGAGAAGCAGCATTCTGCCCTTCCTTTTGCCTCATGGAGGGAATATCTGACTAGTTTCCCATCAAGACTTCACTCTGTATAGCTATAAAAGTGGTGGAATTACAGAGTTGTATTTCAGACAATGATTTGAAACTTTGCACAGGTCAAAGTCAGGCCATACCCTCTGTCAGCTTGAAGACAGATGGGTAGGAACCATCACGTATCTGAAAGTCTGAGGTAAGCTTGTAGCATCCATGAAAAGCAACTGCAGAAGTTCACAGACTAAAGGAAGGCTGTGTACCATTTTAAACCATTATTCTAATTGGTTTGACAAAGGATGTAGCTTCTGCCTATGAAACTCTCAGTATCACTTGTCTTCAAGTTAGTCATACAGGTCAAACTCTTCTTCCTCAAGATGTACTACGATTTTAATAGCTGACTGTTATTTTTAACCTTCTTTCGGTATTTTCTGCTGTTCCTCATTGATAGTCAGGTATGGGTTTTTTTAGTTTGATTTTTTTTTTTTTTTTTTTTTCTTTTTTGCTATGTCCCTGTCTCAGGAACAAATGCAGTGCTTGCCTATTTGTCTTCTGGTGCCCTATTAATTTGGTTGTCACAGCTTGATGCTCAGTGATATATATGTGCCTGACTGTGTGTGGTACTCATTGTGCTAATTGCTTCTCCTCTGCATGAAAGGAGAGCTTTAGGTAACTAAGTGATGCCTCAGAGATGCAAACTCTAAGAAGAGCTGAGGTTATTCTATTTTTAAAATTTCATAGTTCTGAATTTGTGCATAGAAGAGTCTGAAGATGATGCTCCGGGCTCACTGATGACAGTGGGAATTTAAACATTGGTGTTAATAAGGTACAAGACTCCTTCTCTGAGAGCTCAGGATAGTCTTTGCTGGATTTTGGTTATTTACCCAATGAGGCTTCATTTAAGGATAGATCTGCTTCTCTGAATACTACTTGTTATAGCCAGGCATTAGCAGCAGAGAGACACAGAGCTGGCTCATAGCTTACAGTGTGCACCTCCTTTCTGCCCTGCAGCACCTCCATGGGGGAGCCATGGGTCTCTATGGGCATATGGCAAGAGATTGCCTTCTTCAGTGAGGCTGGTTCACCTAATCCTTAAGTGAAATAACACCACACAGAGCAAGCTGCATATTTTTTTTTTTACTTTACAGCTTACAATTATAGCAGAGCATATGGCAATGCAGATGAGCAGTCAAGGTCTGGACCCTTGGGATGAGTGTAGCTGCAGTCCTACCTCAGTGAAACCTAATGATTTATGCCAGGGATGACTCTGGTCCCAGGAGCCATCCGCTTCCTTGCAGGGGGAAAGCTGTGTTGGCTGTGTGGATCTGGTTGATCAGAGTAGCAGAGCTCAATGCCCAGCTCAGACACGTAGCCAACAGTGTACTCAGAAATGTAGGGAGTAGCACCACCAGATCTGCTTCTGAGTGCCTGTGCCAGTGCCTAGAAGTAGTTAGCCCAAGCAATGTATCAATAGTTTTCTGCAGTATCCTGGGGCAAGGGAACAAAGGAAAACAAGCTTGTTTATAGGATGGTCGCATTTCCTTACACTTTTACTAAGTGATATTGCTCTGTTACTGAATGTGCTGCCATCCCATTCAGTCCAGGAGTAATATGACAATTAAAAACAATAATCTCAGATCTATGATGCTGGTTGGGGACATTTGCATAGACAATTTGCATTTCAAAAGGATATTTGCTCTAACTCTTACCTTTCAAAGTCTGCCTTTGGAACAGTATGTATCATAATTCTCCTATCAGGTGAAAAAACCTGGCATGGGTTGTCTGCCTGCCTTTGCTGCCTGTAAGAACCCTCTGTTAACTCAGTTTCTAAGGATAAATTCTAAGTTTGCCGTGATTTTGATCCATCAGTGCTGTTTCTTTGTCATCTGTTCACTCCTACTACCGACAACACTCTCCTACCAGTATTTAATTCCTGTGCAGTCTGTGGAACTTGTTCTTGTGCCACTTACCCCAGCGTGTGTCAAGAGTGACAGAGGTTGTGCCAACATGGTGCATCTGTTGTCAAGAGTAACTCCACGCTCCTGGTCTGAGGGTCTGATTTTCCCCCACCACATGTGGGGGAAGAAGGAAGGACCCTTAGGTGTTTCTCCTGTGCCGTGTATGGTCTTACTACTGTTTTACTTAGTGTAAGCGGCTGGTGAGATGCACATAGGTGTGGCTTAGTGCAGCTATTTTGAGAAGGGCCATTGCAGTGTGGAATTTATCCTGTGTTTATGTAAATGACAGTGACTGCTCAACTTTGTTAAAGAACAGAGAGCGGCATTTTCAAATGAGAAGGTTGGTACGACTATAAATCCTGTGGAATAATGGGATTTGTATGGGGGAAGTGTCTAATCCCTTTCATAATAAACAGATTTATGAATGACAGATGTGAATAAATAATGAATGCTTCCAATTCGAGATCAAGGACTGAGTGAGCACAAGAAAATGCATTTGCAGCTCTGGCTGAATTCTAAACACCACTTAAAATCTCAGAGTTCAGCTGCGAAGACCTATTCGATCATTTGGTTCTGCCTGTGCTCTTTACTTCATTAGTATTAAATACTTAGGATTCTGCAGGCACAACTGGAAGCTGAGGTGGGTTGAGAATAAAGAAATGCAAATAACTAATAAGATTTCATGCTTGATCCAAAGTGTTCTTTAAAGCTGTTTCACTGTGAACACTGGAACACAAACAGTAATTGTTAATTGAATTGAATTAAGTGTGAATGCGCACATCAGGCTTGTCAGCAGTAATAAGGCCAAAGAGACAACAGTGAGAGATATTATATCCAGAAAAAATTAGTCTGAGAGGCACTCAGGGCTGGATAAGTTATCCAAAGCATGTAATGTGCTTGGGATTTTAGCACATATGGTGAAGTCTTAAAACAGAAATTAGAAAAGGGACTAAATTTTTTCTTATTAGGTCATCTGCTCAGTCTTGTCAATGCAGGATCCGCCTGTGAGGTATTCCCTTCAGGGTTAACTTTCTAGTGTTTTATTAATTCTAATTTGGGGATTTTGTCTCCACTGACATGGTGAATAATTAACTCAAGGAACTCCTTGCTGCAGGTTAGCCTTGGAGCAAATTGCTTAGTAGTTTTTTAAAAAAGGCCTTGATGCATTTGTTAATAGCATCTACACCTGCTCTAGTGGCAAATGAAACAGAGACTATCAATCTGGCAGCATCTGGTCCCAAGACAATTTCCTTAATGGTATGCTGTAGCTGGATTATAAGACACTTGTATCAGCATCTAAAGCATCTCTCTGTTCACTGAGAGACAGGAAATCAGGTTTTCTAACTGAGCTAATATATGAGGATTTCTAGGGTATCCATCAGCAATGTAGCTAAACTGCCTGTGTCAGTGCAGCAATAAATATGAATGCAATCATGTTAAAGGGTGCACGATGTGATTAAACTGGCTGCATGCTCAGCACAAAAGATGTCCTCAGACCAATCTTGCAGTAGATGGGCCACATCTGCCATAGGCAGGGAATTATAGAGAGGAACACTGGCTGTGGGTGAGCTCCTCCCAGGCGTGTGTCTGAGCACCTTGCTTAGAGCTAAAGCAAGGTAAAGGGCCACATTCATACCCATAATTTAAAAGATGTCAGGGAACATTTCTAGAAACTGGAACTTCATCATTAGTGCTTGAAAATACCAGTCCAGACCCTGGTTCTCTTATGCCTTGGCTCAAACTGGCTGTCTCTGAAACCTCCCCTGGGCACGGTCGGGGGGACAACATGGGACAGGGGTCCTTCTTCATGGCTGGCTTGAATGTGGGCACCCTACTCTGTAGGGCAGACATGGATTATTCTCCAAAATATGACAAATGATCCTGGGCACATGTGACATGCTGATACAGGTGTGATTTAGGGTGTCCTGTCCCCACTACTGCAAGCAGGGACCTCTGGGCTTGAGTCCAGCCCTTGCACTGCTCACAGCAGGCTTGGAGCACCCAGAGGCAGAGCGTGCGAAAAGCAAAGTTTATGAGAGTTCACAGGAGGATTTTAGATGTGTTTACTGTTAGGATGATGTTTCCACTCTTGCATTCAAGGTCCAGTGTTGTCAGTTCCTGCATCATTGTCTTTTCACAGAGCTTTTCACATTTGCTTGCCCACCACAATAATCTGCATCACCCTTTGTAATCTCCAGGCTTTGGGTACAGCTCCCTGTGTCAAAAAACCCTGATATCACTTTTCTTCTTTTGTTCTTTTCCATGGCCATCCCTGAAATGCACACTTTCCAAAATGGCCTATGCAGCCAGTTTCATATAGAAGAGTGTAACTTAATAGTCAATCATATAAACCCAAATAATTATAAAATATATGGTCTGCATATTTATCTGTGGATATGAATATATCTGTGTATGTACTTCCACTTATATATATATATATACTCAAGACTATTTCCTTAATGGTATGCTACAGCTGGCTTATAAGATACTTGTCTTATATGTTTCCACACATATATATCTATATCCACATATATAGATAGGGAGGTAAATGTAAGCCAAAAGGGCAAAACTAACAAAATATTTGAGGTGCTTCCATGGCCCTCCTCTCCCATAAGAACTGAAGTCCTGTCAAATTTTGTGTTATCCCAACAGTGCTTCCGTGACAAAAGGAGAGGAAACAGGTGGGAAGAAAGACAAATTGGTGGAGGAATGGGGAGTAGATCCAGCTTGCCTGAAGCCTGTTCGCTAGAGCACTGCAAGTCGTATGTGCTTGATCCACATACTCCTGGGTGTTGTAACTGAATGAGCAATAATAATAAAAAAAAGAGCCAGGCATCCAGAAGATAATCTTTTACAGTTCATTTCAGGAGATTATATCTGAGGTTTCTATTTAATAAAAACCCCTCAAACCTAATGTCATGTAGACGGGTGTGTAGGACTAGGAAAAATAGTTACCACTGAAGTGATTTAGGGTTAGTAACCCAGACCACCTACACATTATTGGACTGAAAAATGTCCAAGTTCAGTTTTTAAAATGCTTCTCTAAGAGTAGCCTGCATGCCATATGTCTGCAAATGTTGCCTTCTACAGTACGTACAAGGAAATCCAACAGCCTTGGAAAGCTCATATTTCATTTGATGCTGCTGCTGTGTTTATAAGAAACAGAAGAAAAATAATGATCTGATGGCAGAATATGATTTATAGCTTTATGCATAGGAGTGGGATGAAAACCCTGCCTTCTGGCAGAGAGCTCTTGTCCTGGATCTTTCCAGTTCATTTCAACTCAGCGACAAACATCTAAACGGAGCGGAGATTTCAACTTGGCGACAAACATCTAAAAGGAGTGGAGTTAGAGCTGACTGAGTTTTCCATTTAGGAAAGGCTGGGAAGTGGCCAGATATCTAAAAATTATTTTTGACTGAATAATCTAGGAGCAGACAGAAGCATTTCCGTTAGCCTTCTGCGTTTCATTTTGCTTTTAACTACATTTTGGTTTTGCTTTAGTATGTAATTGCTGCCTTTCTGCAGAGCTGACAGAGATGTAAAGTCAAACCAGCATCCTGGATTGGACATTTCACATGTGAAACTGGCACCAAACTTCAAAAAGAAGCAAACGCAGGGAATCTGAGTAACAAACAGTGGCAATACAAGTCCCTGGAACTCACTGAGAGGTCCAGCCTTGAACCTCTATCCAGGACTGAGGCCAATTTACATCAGCTGTGATACAAGAACATGAAACAGCATCAAAGATAGGCGAAGCCTCTTCACAATGAAGGATCAAAGTCAGAGGGGCTTTATCTTCAGTTTTCCAGTGGAAAAAGTGTGAGGAATATCATTTTAGCTCGAAAGCCAAGTCCTGTTTACCTAGCTAAATGGTTTCAGTCAGGACAATTGGACTTGCAAGCCCAATTGTTTGTCTTTGAACAAGATGTACGGTCTAACACTTTTGAAGTCCAGAGTTTTTAAATATCTAAGACACCCAGAACCCAACTGCCTTCAAATTACTTCAGTGGGAGTTAGATACCTACCTGTTTTTGCAGACCTGGCTGAAGTGATGTATAACAATGGGATTTTAGTACTGAAAAGATGTTAAAATTTTTTAGATCTATTTCTTCTTCAAATTGTGTAGCATGTAAATGTGGTTTGGCAAAACATTGTCATAAAATGAAATCCAAGGATAACTTTGGATATTTTATTTTTTTTTTTTCATGCTTGCCAGCATCAATGGTAACTTTGGTAACTGGATATGGTCTGGCCCCATTCCTAATTCTGACAGAGCAGAGGGTACTTGATACAAAATCATCAACTATTTTTAGAGAATATAAAAGAAATTAGCTACTCAAATGACTGCTGCAGAGCAGAGTGCACTGAAGGGTCTTCTACAAAAATATTCCAAGTCTAGAGAGAGAGACATGTTTTCATGACTTGTAATCCCAGTTACTGCAAGGTAAGCATTTCCTTCACATCTCTTATTCAGACCTAAAATCAGTGACTCCCACATGACCATGCATATGAACAACTACCAGCAGAAGAATAGGATGATTCCTGAGTGTCAGCTGGCTGATCTGTCTCTGTAGGCTATGACATAGTTGCTCCTTCCTCAAGGTCTAACAATGAGTAGTTCCCCTTTGTAACCAGTTCCCCAAACTGGCCCAGGGACACATGAAGTCCTACACAACATTATCAAAACAGTAAAGAAAGTAACTGTTCAACTAACTTGGACACCATTTATCTTTAATATTGGTGCTCCTGGTGCCTTGAGCCCAAATGAAGCTGTGTATAAGATGCAAAGGCCCTGCCCTAAGCACTATATGCACTAATTCAACTAATAAACATTTCAAGATTAGCAATGACTAGAAATCTCCATTCTCAACTAAATCAGATCCTGCCTCACAGATGATATCGTTGATGACTGTCCAATGACCTCTGGCTGCTGATCTCTGGTAAACCTCTACCTAAATCACAGATGCTGTCATGTTTAGTGGCATAAGCCACAAGACCAAAGATATAAATGGCTTGAAGGCAGAACTGCTATTTTCTTGCACTGTGGTGTTTTCTGTAAGTCAGAGTGAGGGTGTATCTGCATGGACAGCATGGGTCAACCTCAGGCTCACAAGCAGTTTATGCTAGAGCAAAACCCTTGTACAAGGCTGACTGGTGCAGAGTATCAGGAAGCATTTCCACAAACGTTATAAACTTTATTCCCACCCATCCAAAATCCTCCTACACAGAAACCCTCAAACATGCAAGCAAAGAAAACGGGCAAAGTAGAACTAACAAATGAATGTTTAATATTGAATCTATTTTTTATCCAGTTGGAAATAAAAAGCGTTGCTATATTATAACATTTTTTTGTCAATAATTTTCTTTGTATATTTTGTATTATGTTTCCAAATGAACAGTGTGTCCTTTAATTAGCGAGGGTGGGAAGTACTGTCTGAGGTCAGAGCAGCAATAAAAAGTGCACAGTTCTGGACTCTGCAATGAGACTCAGGTCCTCCATCTGCCAAAATCTTATGTGTGGTATTAGCCAAGTTGCTTCACAACTCCACTATGTCTAAGGCACTTTTTTCTTCTTTAGTGTTTATACAAATACTTGGGGAATTACAATCACAGACTTGCATTTAAACAGTCACAAAAAGATTAATGGATGGTATTAGAGCCACTGGTATGAAGTTAGACAGGTCCAACTTTTTAGCATTTAATAGAGAACCTTAATAAACATGAAAAGCGATTTTTAAGAAGCAATTTTTATGCAGATGAACTAGAATTGGTGTCTACTGGCCTTGGGATTGATGAGCATTTGTAGGGGTCTTCAATAATTGCCAAAAGTAAAGCACAGGCCAAACCCACAGTTTAAGAAACATTGGTACCAGTAAAATGACAATATCTGATTATATGACTCAGTGGTTTAACTGACAGGTACTTTAAAACAACTCAGATAAATGACCAAGAATGGTCTGCAAAAGAAATTAAAAAAAAAAAAAAAAAGAAAAGATCTCAAGAAATTTTCTTGTGGCTGTCAGAAGGTGTCTCATCTTTCTGGTTTAATGTAAGACCTTTTAGCCTCTGGAAGACACCAGCATCACCCACCAACATTGCTGAAGCAAAGGTCATGCCTGCATTTCCATTATAAATCCCTCCATCTCCCTCCCTCCCCTCTTCCTCTCAGCCTTTTTTTATTCCCAGAGTTTTATAACTCAGCTGTAAGAAATTGCTTCTGGCTGAAACTTGGCAGCAAAAGTCTGATTTCAGGCCAGGAATGATCCCCCTTCCCTTCTGATTTTCAAAACTCTTTTCTTTTGGTCAGATTTAAGCCACAGAAGAGCAGAGGAGAGGGGGAGGGCAGCGTGGTGAATTCGGCACAGGAGCTGGCTGGCTCTGGCTGCTTTCATAATGCTTCAGCGGCTCTTTATTTTTCCAGCTTAAATAAGGGTGATTTCTGCATAATGTGGCAGGGATATTTTTGTGTATGTGTTTGTGTTTAAGCAGAAAATGGCTGAGTCATTTCTGCTCAAAAGCAATTTTGCTGTGTGAGCTGCTTTCTTTCTTTCTGGTTCTCCTTCGTTTTTCTTTGTGTTAACATTTAAAAGGAAGGTCCAAAATAATGTGCTCTTAAGGTCAGCAAAAAAACCCTTCCCAAATGCTTGTGTGTGCATCCAGATTGCTCCTGTAGTGTCGGAGCTGAACAGAAAAATTAAAATGACAGTACTGATACCACTGTAACAGTGTTGACATAGTAAAGACCTGGAAGTACTTTAAATGGTTTTCCTTGGATTATAAAAGGGCTTAAAAACCCAGACTAAAATCACATCTCATTTGTGAAAAGGCAGTGAGGATAAGTCCTGATTTAAAAGCTACCAGTCTGAAAAAAAAAAAAAGAAGACAAAATACAAGGAGAGGAGATGCAGGGGCTCAGAGTAATGACCTCCGTAAGGTCACACCCAGCAGCTATTGGCACATTTAAGCCCAGAAACAGCAACAAGGGGAGCATCATAACATAGCTGGGGGCCCACTGCTGCTACGTGTTTTGTGCTGATGTTATATGCATGCCTGCAGCATTAAAGGAGTGTGGCCACTGCTGGATTGTGCTCACAAAAGGAGACGTACTACCTATGTTCAAGATGTCTGTGCAATGTCTTCTCAAACACCTGTACGTGTGTGGATGAGGGTCCTGCGCTGATTCTTGGCCAAGCCCCAGCAACTAGTTTATCTGCTCTGGGCAGTTTGTGACCCCAGTACTAAAGGTGCACTGCCCAGCCTTCAAGTAACTTGAAAATATTACTTTTTTTCTGGTGTTTCTATGAGGGTTTACTAGAAGGACATAGTTGTGCAAAGCCTGCTGTAACACAGAGTGGGATACTGAGGAGGGTCAGCCTCATGCATCGGGTTGCCCCAAAGGGTAACACCTGCTGGCTTCAGGTGTGTACATTCCTCTCTCGACATGGGAGTGTTAAGCCACATATCCAGCAAAAAACATAAAATAGTGACCAGCTGTGAAAGAACAGGAATCAGTGATTCCCCCGCATGGTGTGAGGGGGCAGGGGAAGACCCCTGCCTTGCTGGATCAGAGGCTTTGCTTTCCCCAGCTGTGGGAGCATCTCTGCCCTTCTGTCCCTGCAGCTGTCCCCTGCCGTATGAGCGGGACTGCTGGGGACAACAACATTTGCGCCCAGCACCGCACCCAGTCCCTGAACTGAAAATGATCTTTAGGCCTCATGGAAAAAATAGTATGTGGTCATCTAATTAAAGACTACATCATAAAACTTATATACAGTGGGGCCAATTATGGTTGCCCTGGCAACTTTAATTCTGGTATTTCCAAACTTTAGGCTTTGGAAAGTCTTTTGCTTCTGTTCAGCCTCTTGGTTTCTGTTTGTTTGTGTCTATGTATGGCCTTTTGTCCCTGGTCACACCACCCTCCCCCTCCTAAACATCCCCATCCTTCTGCAACATCTGCTGCTATCCTTTTAACTCCCACTTACCCACATCCCACAGGGCAACCACTACCTTCTCCCCAACACGTGGGCATGGACAGACATGTGGTTCTTGTTTCCAGTATTTGGAACCATAAATATTTGAGGTGGAACTGGAGAGAATAGTCTGGTCAACCCCTGCATCAGCTGCCTAGAGCACAGCCTGTGTGGAAGGAACCGCTGCTGAATTCAGCTGACTCAACAAGTCTGAGAGGAGTGTGTGCAAAGGGAGATATATTAGATATTTCATGAAGAGCAGCAGAAAACTTATTGTTGCTATCTTAGTGACCCCTGAGTCAAAGTCCCTGCTTCTTGATGTGAGGGATACTGCATAGCATACCCCTCAAACCACCACCGTAGTTTGAAATACCTAATTAAAAGGACTGTTTTTGAATACACCTCTGTATGAAGAGCTGTATGCAAATTTTCCCATGTGTTTGTTAGTTTGTTAGTGCACATTTGAAAGAAGCTATTAGCTTTTTTTTTTTTTTTGCATACCAACATGATCTCCTGCAGGCACAAAGGATGAATGTGGTAGATGTTTTAATATGACACATATTTAATATTTTAATAAGTTTTAACATGACAGACTTTGTAAAAATGGACATTGGGTAGTAGATTAACTACACTCTCCTGTGACTAGGCTGAGGTAACCACTTTTCAGAGATGTCTCTTAGCTGCAGAGTCACTCCATGATTGCAGTAAAGATCTCTCACTTTTCCAAGAGGCGGCTGTTGAAAACATGAGGATTCAGCCCGACTTCATTCAACCTGAGTTTAGGCACTTAATTCATATGCCTATATTAGAGTCATGGTCATCAGAAGGCTTCCTCTACAGACAGTGGAAACATCTCCAGAAAGTCATTGGACTTATATCCTGGAGAGACCTCTGCCTCCCTCTTTAGTGATTACATAGTTGTGGCTCCCGACTCAGGTGCATTTGCTAAATATTTACAGAGCCTTCCTGCCCAGCCCATGCAATTGGACAGGGAAAGGGAAGGCAGCCTGGAGGGAAGCCATAAGCAGACACAACCTGACTTTGGTTTCAAAGCATGTAAGGAGTTGTCCCTGTGGACTGAAGATTTGCATAGCTCAGGGATGCTGTTGTGTTCGTTTTGCCTCTTGCTCAGAACTGTTAGGTTCCTCGCTGTCAAACCTCCCCATCTTGGGAAGCTGGACTGCCAGCCCTGGGCACTCAGAAATTAGGAGTCAGGTATCAGAACAATTATATGATAGGTTTCAAAGCAAGGAGGTGGTAAAGGCGAGGCAAGGCAATGCAAGGCAAGGCAGAGATATATGGTTCCTTTTGGTTTCTAAGACTTTTAGGTTTGACTAAGATTCATGTTTTCCAAGCATGTCCTGCAACAGTGAGGTCTGGAAACTTAATTTTCTTCAAGAGAAAGCTGAGATTCTTGGTCAATCTATGTTTCCAGGAGCAGGGTCTTTAAGAAAAAAAATTAAATAATGTGAGGTGAAATAAAAAACATTGAGGTTGGCAGCACTGCAGAAGAGATGGTAGGCTCTAAGAACAACGATGATGAGCGAAGCACAGTGTCGGTCTGAACTTGAACTCTTGTGCTTATACTGAGCTGAGCTACATGTGTTATGCCAGACTGGGTCCATAAGGCTGTTGAATTTTCTCTTTTTCTTTGTATTTGAAAGCCTGAATTTTCCTTCACATCTCATCCATAAATCTCAACACTTTGTATCTGATTATTTAAAGAAGAAAAAATTGTCACTAACCCAGTGCTGCCCTGTGTGGACAGCTCAAAAATATTCCCTCTCCCTAATTAATTGACATTGGCATTGTATTTATCGGCTGTGTTTTTAATATTCCTTCCCCTTTCCTCTTTTCCAATAGGAGTGGCTAAATCAGCTGTCCTTACTGAGCTCCTGTGTCCTCTGTCGGTGGAAATTTACAGCTTCTGAAGCCAAGCAGAGATGAGACAGTGAGAGAAGGAATCAGGATGTAGCTTGGAGATCACATCTTTGTAGTATCTGAGCCCCAGTGCAAAACCAGAGATGTCCCCAAATGTGATCTGCACGTCTTGATCCCTAGCCTACTGCAGGGCAAATTTCCTGGGGAAGGAAGAATAAAAGGACAAAAAGGTAGTAGTTTAATGGGATTTAATCTTTCCATCAACAGTGCTCAGTGCAGCGCACAGTCTGATGGGAGGGGCAGTAATGCCCAGCCCCCACAAAGTCTGTGGCTACATCCAACCCTACAGTGCAGTACATCTCTATAAACACCTCTTCCCTGGCCTCTCTCAAACAGTAATTGGTAAAGAGCACTTTAAACCTGCTCCAACTGGCAGTAAAATCCTCCTTTTAATATATTGGATGGGGCAGCTTATTTGTATGTTTATAACAATACTGCACAAGCAATTGTAGATGCTTTTGAGAAAAATTACATTGTAAAAAGGCCCCAGAGAATCTCTCCGTGACCATTAGGATTTAACTGTGGAAGGCAGAAGAGGAAAAAAGCAAAGGACAGCAAGTAATGGATCGTTATGACTCATGTTGCCTGAGAGTTTTTTTTTTCCTTTTTTTTTTCAGCTGATGATGTGTGTATGGTTATTAAGTTATTTTATTGTTAAATTTGGACTGATTTCTTATGGTAAATTTGGGTTTAAAAATTTGGCCTGCTACCCCTGAGATATGTATAAAAGGTGTAAAATATTGATAAAAGGATCCACTAAGGAGAATAGAAGGGTTAAACTAATGTAAAAGTAGTTTTTACACATGTTAAACCTAAAGATAGATAAAACCTTTGGGATTTACTGGGGAAAAAAATAATCTCATTACCTAAATGGTAAAATACTCTGCCTGAAGAAAAGTAAAAGTTAAAAAGGAACAGATTTGGGGCTTTACATTAAAGAAAACCCAAAACATCAAAACATCGAAAAAACACTCCACCAAGAAAACCCCACAAACCAAAACAAAAAAACCCAGAATATGAGGAAAAAACCAAACCAAACCAAAACAAACCCTCTGAAAATGAGGAATACTAAAATCTGGAAGTCATACTTCAGTCTATATCTATAGGCAATGCTTTGCAATCTTACCACTGTTTACTCACCTCTGCCTCATTTCTCATTAAAGCAAATTTTTTTTTGTCTCTTGATGAATCTGATCTTATATCCTTGATTATTACCCAGCATGTATTTCCCATTCTTTGGCCTCCCCTTTCAAGCTTAGACTGTAAATTTTTTCTGAGGAGAGGGTCTCTCAATATCGAGAGACATTTGAGTCTCTCATATGTGCTATAGACACTTGAACACCACAGATCTCCACAGGGTCTAATTCCCAGGGAAAAATGCTGCCAAGTTCTTTACTGGTGGCCCACTTCTGATTTCAGTTTTCAGCTCAGAACTTCATTCTTTGTTGCAAATCCAACTTCTGGAACTATCCTCACGGTTCCCAGGAGTTTTGTGGCTGCAGTAATGAGGGGTGGAGGTGAGGCTACAGGCAAATGGGGATAAGAACCAAAAGAGAGCTGTGGGAGAGGCTGGAAAACCTGTACAAAGGGGATGGGAGGAGCGAAAAAAGGTAGATCTTCCTCGTGGTACAAGATGTTCCCTCCATCCTGTTCCCTGCTTAGTAAAATCTACCACCTTAGCGCCTCCCAGATCTTGAATGCAGCAAGTAATAATAGTAATAACAGTGGTAGTACTAGCAATAGTAATGACAGCAGCAAATAACAACAATTTATCTTCTTTTTACAGAGACAATCCGTTGTCAGGTGAACCCAAGTGGACTCTCACTGTGGTGCCTTCTGAGGACCTTCTATATAGTGCCTTCATAATAAATCTTTGTGGACTCTCTTATCTATCACTCTGTCAAGCAGAGGCTTAATCAGTGCTAATATCAAGGTTAAAAGTGAAGAAAGGGACAATATCTCAATTATCATTCCAGGCACGTGGTGTAATCGTGCTGCTGGCTGCTGGCCATGCAGCTCTCGTGGTAGCAAACAGTACTTTCCCTCAGCAGTCCCAGCTGCCCTGTTTTCATACAGGCTGGGAAGGTCAGAAAAATCAATTAGCATTATGGGATGTTAACGAAAGCCAAGTCCAAATGCAACTTCAGAAACACTTTTCTGAAAGATTAATGTATCTTTGAAAAACAAATGGACTTCTGTATAATTTTTCAGGGCTGCTTGTGTTTGCCACTCACAGACAATGTTCTCACTCTGTACAGCAACACTGTCTCTTAGCTGCCATACAATCATGCATCAGACAGGGAGTGCTGAACTTCGTGTTTTCCATACAAAATCCACAAAAATTAGCTCACTTCCAGCTGAGATGGTGTTTAGGAAGTAGACAGACATGCCAAGTTGGCTGAAGACAGAGACAGCAACAAGGTGTGACTGCAGGATTCAGCCACCATACACACCATGATGTACACATGGTCTGACAGCACTGCCAAACCCCAGGGTGAGGGACTGGGTAAGTGGGCTGACATAGTTCAGGCTTTATAGTTAGACCAGGGAATAAACTTCCAACTTCTGATGTTTATTGCCAGTGTAGTGCTACCGTGGGCGAGTCACCTTTCTTTTAGTGGTCTCTAATAGCAATATCTGGTGGAGGCATTGTAAAATTTAATGAAGTGCTTCACTATCCTACTGTTGGAGATCCCAAAGATTGTAAAGTATCATTAAATTCACTGTCATCTGGCACATCAGCCTTCAAATAGTTTAATCTGAATTGCACATCTGCTTTCTAAAAGAAATATTTTATTTCTCTCATGCAGGAATGTATGAAGTAAAATATAATCTTGCTGTCCACAAGCCCTATTTAAAGTCATATATTTGTTAGATATTCATAATCTTTTCCTCACTGTTTCCTTTTCTCATTATAAGGGAAATGATTTAGAACTGAAAAATCTACTCAAATTGTCCCCTGGGCTCATCTATGAATTTGTCTACCTAGCTGTATCACTGAATTAGAATTTTGCTCCTTAATAGGTGTTTTTTATTTTAATGTGATGAACACTAACAAAACCACACTGGGCAAAATGACAAGTTCTGACGACTCTCCAAGAAGACAGCATTATGTTTCCTAGGCTGGGACCATGGTGGTTACACAAACCATATTTGATGTCATCTGTGCCACTTGTAGAGCATGTTATGTAAAGAAGACAAGAACACTTGTCATCCAGCTAGTGCACTTCTTCTTCCTGATTCTCTGCAAAGACAATAACAAAAAATAACTTCAATTGTTTCTGCAATTTATTGAACTAGCAGGAATATGATCTCTAGTGAAATGAGAAAGGAAAGACCAAGTAGGTCAATCATGGACTTGTGAAGACTCAGCCACAACCTTTTAGACCTCATCATGCTGAACAATGGTTGAATATGCCTATTTAAGAAGTCTTATATTCAAATATGGAGTCATGAACCACACTAGAATTAGGATTTCTTAGTTGGAAATGAATAAACATTATCCAGAGCACCTGCTCTGTTTTGGTATTGACTTGATCTTTTTTCCTTCAGAGCCTGGGATCTGGGGGCTAGGGAGCATCCATCTTCAGGTACAACCCCATTCCTTCCCCATGCCACTGAGGAGGAAGGGCAAGTAGGGCAGCTTGGTTAAAGCAATGTGAAGAGTAATTCTGCAGACTCGAAGGAGAGGCGTGTGTCCTTGGGTATTGTGCTTTTAAATGTGACTCTGAGTGAATATAAATTCACTGAGCACTTGGCATGACCTAGCAGGAACTAGCTTAGGGAAAAGTTCCATATGAAGATCATTAACAGTTACCATTAGGTAGAGGCTAAGAGCATTGTGTCTCCTTGGAAAGCTTCCTTTTCAGGATTCTTTCCCCTCATTTCTTTAACAGGGAAGTATGGAAAAAAAAAAAAAAAAAAGACAATAAAATTTAAAGAAAGAAAAATGTTTCACATGTCTTTGAACCACTTGATTGCCATTATTCAAATAGATCACTGTCTGAAGACACTGAAAAACTGCAAAGCCTCTATCTCAACAGCTAGAAAATGATCATTAGGAACACAGCTCATTTCTGTAATGTAGGGACAGCCCTGATGAAAGTTAGTTATAGATGACATTATCCTGGCTGGGGAATAAGGAAGAACTGTATACGACAGCTAATTATCTTAACACTATTTGAAGTCAAAGTTTTTTTCCTTATCAATCATACATGTAAAAGGAGAAAGAATTAGACTAGGGAAAGAAATGCAGCAAAAAAATGAAAAAAGGGAAATAATTATCCCATTTACATCCAGTAGGGTACAGATTGTCAATCTTATTTGGCATCCCTGGTGCAATTTGGGTTTGGTCAGTCCAGTAAAACAATTGCTCCTTTAACTATAGCAAAGAGAGATTTACTATTATCTGTTTCCTAAAAGCATTGAATGCCGAGTATCCTGTTCCATTTCCTGTCAGATATTCACATGCAATTAGATACAGGCAGTGGGAATGTAATGTGAAATGGGTATTTTGTTCTGAAACATGGCACTGTGCCTGTGCTCTTCCCCATCTCCTTGAGCAAAGTTCAAGCACCAAAATGAAAGGCATGTTTAATGCCAAAGGTGATACAAGTTCAGGCCAAAAATAATTCCAGACATCTTAATTCTGAATTATTTTCCTTCTAAACATTTTTTTTGTGAAATGGAAATACTGCTGGGTGTTTGAGGCTGGGATGCTAACAGCAAAACCTTTTGCAAGCTATTCAAATGTCAGCCACTATTGTGTATGAAGTCCTCTGTATCGCTGGAATTTGATAAAGGAAGCCAACAGAGCAGCCAGATTTACAGTATACTTACAAAATTTTCCGGAAACTCTAGTTTTATTTTAAAAAAATAAAATGCTATGAGAATGTTCTCTTCCTATAACATTTTTGCCTGGTTTCCAGAAAGCAAGTTACCCTCATAAAATGTATTTACTGATACTTGATTTTGCAAAATTGCACTTCAAGAATACAGCCTAGATAGATTAAACCTGAAGTTAAGAAATTATGGGTTAAATACTTTGTGTGAAATAAAGTAAATAGAACACTCTTAGACCTTTTCTCTTCTCTTTTCTCTTGTTATGTAACATCTGAGCTTAGTTATCTCAAACGGCTTCTGAGACAAAGCCATTCCCCAAAAGGGGGATTTGTTGCTCACAGTGATGATATTTTGAACAGCATGTCCAATGGAAATGAAATGTGAAGCCATGGACTGGTTTCCCAGCCTTCTCAATGTGAATTTTTGGATAAGTCCTTTCATGTGAATAGACTTTAAAGGCAGAATGGCTTTGGAGACAGGGATGCGATACGTGATATAGTGTAACCAAGGTCCACGGAGGGCCTGCAAAATTAGATCTAGGGTTTTGAGTTAGATTAGATAGGGCTGTGTTAGAATCATGGAAAGGACTGACAACCAGTGGTTTTGGCCCTAACTACTAAAGAAAGGTCCTGATGTAAACGATATATTTGAAGTTTTTTTACCAATTTATTTGATCTCTGTGCAATGGAAAATTTGAGCACAGGAGTGAAGGGGGGGAGAAGAAAAAAAAAAAGAAGACTTTTAAATCATGTTCCTCTCTGGCAGGGAAAGGTGAAACCTTCTGTCCACCTCAGAAGACTGCTACTTATTTTGTCTGAAATGCAAGTATATCCTTAATCCAAAGATTTTGCACCTTCTTGATGGCAGTTAAGTATGGGGAAATGACCCCTTCCAAGGACTTTGAGGACAAATGTCCTTGAAGGCTTCTTGGGAAAGAGAAAACCAAAGAGCCAAAGGCTCAAAAATAAATACTAAATGAATATAAACTAGGCCTGAATGGAAGGTATAAAGTCAGCATGCAAAAAAATATTCTTGGATTAACCACACCTAACAGAGGCAGAAAAGTTGACAGAGTGAAAGCTATGTAATGTTACTTGGAAAAAGTATGCAGTCCTGAAAGCAGATCTAGATCACACAGAATCACAGAATCATCTAGGTTGGAAAGGACCCTGGAGATCTTCTAGTCCAACTGTTCACCTAGCACTGACAGTTCCCAACTACAGTATATCCTTAAGCGCTAAATCGACCCGACTCTTAAACATCTCCAGGGATGGGGACTCCACCACCTCCATGGGCAGCCCATTCCAACGCCTAATGTAGATGTTCTACAGTTGTGGAGGTTGAGAGGAGGGTGGGGATTTCCATCTTTGCTGACACCACAGAGCTTTGGGATTAGGACCAAGAATCCTGCAGGAGGTGGCTACAAGGACAGCCACTGCCTAGAGGAGTCTACCTCTGGGATGAATGCCATGGGGCTGTAATTGTGTGATGGGTGCAGGGACACAGGCTCACTCTGATACTCTTCTGATCTGGCTGCACCTGAACTACCTCCAGCACAAAGTTACGGAGCTCTGTGGCATGCTCTGGTGAGCCTGAGTGAAGATGCAGTATTGAGTGTTTGGGCTCCCAACAACGCCAGTGAAACCAGCTAATTTGTGCACTGGAATCATCTTGTCTCTGGCCAGCTAATGTGCATCTTTCTACTTCTCTGAGACATCCTGTCAAAGAGTCTCAGCAGGGAGACCTGTGAGAAAACTTTATAAATAATAATACATGAAAGAAAGATAGAAATCTATTCACAAAAATGCAATAGTGAGCATGAAACAAAAATTCATTAAAAATGTATGACCAGAGTAATAAAACTAGCTTTGTTTTGGCATTGACAGCCTGCAGAAAAAAAAAGGAGGGAGAGAATCATATTATACAGATGAAAAGGAAAGGAGGCAGAAAAACAGAATAAATAGATAACTATACACTGAAATTCTAAGGATTATCATTGAAAACTATATAAATCTAAGAACATTAAAAATCAGGAATGGCAAAAGGGGCAGTGGGGCAGTTAGATGGTAAAGAATTAATTAAGGAGAAAGACAGAAACTGCACCTCACAGTAAACAGAGAAAGGAGTGTGAAATCTGCTGACTTTGGTGAAATCATCATCTGGATCTCCTTGCTAGGAGGACAGAGAGAGAGATATCAGCAGCTACATGGAGACTCTACAAACACTATAGTGCACTGTTACTGTCAAACTACTCTTAAGTTTCCCAGCCTTCTGAGAGCTGAGGCTGCCTTCAGGAAGATGCAGTCACCTACATTCCCACCTTGTAGCCCTGACAGGTGTTGTGCCAGATGTTTTTCTCTTGGCATCTGCCCTAACCATCCTTGTCTTCCTGCTGTGAGGAGGGCTGGCGAACTGTTGAAAGTGCTTCCAGATTGTGATGCTTGCTCTGATATTTTTAGGACAAGTAAACAACTAATTTTTTTTTTTTTATTTTATATTTTTTTTTTTAAGAAATAACAAAATAGTCATGCATATTTCCTAGATGGGAAGGTCTTTAAGATCCTCTAGCCTGACCTGGGGCATGCTACAGGCCATGAAACATAACTGTTTCTTTAAGCACATCACGTCTCTCAGTGCTAACTGGCATTTCTCATTAGCTCCAATCCCAGGATCCTGTTTACTTCTGTTTATCAGTACAGTGGAGCAGGCAGACCAATTTTGCATGGCAAAAAAATCAGCTCAGAAGGAATTGGACAGTAAGCCTGGATTATAGCTACTGAAAGTGCCAACTGGTGGCATTTTAAGAACTTCTTCAGCCACAGTCAACACTAGTTTTTCACACTCCCTGGTGCTTTGAAAAAAGCAGGGGATTAGCGGTTGGCATCTGTGAAGGATTCGAGGCTCCTCGGTAGGTTCACCTCTGAAAGATCACAGAGCCCAACAGTGTCCCACCCCTCCAGGCCTCCTCCCTGCTCCCGAGAGTGGGAGCACCCCAAGGCAGGTTGACCACCAAGGCACCAAGGGCTGAAAGTCAGACATGCTTGGTGAGGAGATGCAACCTCCACTCACTCGAGTAAGCCTGTGATATATGAACCTGTGGTATTAAACGTAGTGTCTATCCTCCTTTTCTTTCTGCCTCAGCAGAATATAGCACCACTGTGCCTTTTGCTGTCCTCTTCTTCACACAGGTCCCCTCAATTCTGAGTTTTGTCAGGGTAGTAGATGAGTTTTCTTAATTAAGTCAGAGCCAAAACCCAACTTTGTTCACATGTACAGAGAAGATTAAAACAGAACAATTGAGGTTAATAACATATTACCTCTGTATGAACTTCTGAAATGAGCTAGCTTGATTCTAAAATACCTCGGTAATTCTTTGAATGGATTACAGCTACTTTATAGGAGAGAAAACAAACCCAAATCCTCCTTGACTAGATTTAACTCTCTGTGTCACATTCTGAAATTTCATGTTGAGCCAAAATCCCCAGGTTCACTATAGTCAGATTATAGAAACTAGCTTAAATTTGGATATGGGAGCTAAAGTCACTGTGTGACTTTGAGCTGACACTACACTGCTTAAAAGTATCTGAATGCTGGGGACTGGAGAACAGAAGCAAGGCAGGTTTTAAAAGCTGCAGCAGAAGTGAGTTGTGAATCCAAGGATAACAGTGCCTGTCCTCAGATCCACTCTTGTCCTGCTGCATCTGAGGCCAAAGTTAGTAGTTTTGCCAAGTATTCTCAATAAAAGATTTTCAGCCTGACATGGACTGTGTTTGGAGGTCAATAAAGAAACACTGCATAAGATTTTACTGCAAAGATAAAAGGTCCTAAAGTCTGTGTCTAGAAGGAGAAAAATCAGGAACAGGCTGGGTTTTAGGTTTTTAAATAACTAGGAACTACTATGGTAATCCAAGCATGGCCAGCACCCAGCTTAATATTACATGTTCAGAATGTTTTAAGAAGATCAGATTCATTAAGGTCAGCTCCAGTCCTCATCTCTATCCTTGAAACAGAGAAGTAGCATCCTTAGTCTTTCCTTGCACAGAGTCCTTGTGATGAAATGGCACCTGCAGCCTTGTCTGGTTGGAGGATGTTTCCAGTCTCTACTCCATCAGTTGCCAGTGTGGCTCCCACAAGAGCAGAGACACTCAGAGTCTCTCCATCAAACTCATCATGCACAACATGGTCAGTGTCCAGCTTTGTAAAATAACACAGGTCAGAAACCCCAATCCAAATCTGGGTCATATTCTGCTGTGTATACAGGGATAGATAATATTTTTATTTTAGAAAGTTTACTGCCAAAATAAACAAGTCAGGGAAATGGTGGGGAACCGAGGTTTGATTTTATCACAGAAGTTAGAACAGACTGATCATACTGGTTATCACCCTTATTCCAAACTTTTGCCTCAGCTATAGGGCCTCAGAGCATTGCAGTAATTGGTTTTCTTCCAGTTTTGCCCATATAAAGGCCTCAAAGTCTTTCCAGAAAAAAAAACAGTAGGCTTCCTTGTTAAGTTTACATTTTGATGAAACGATGACTTTTTTTTTTTTTTTTTTTTTTTTTTTACAACAATAAAGAATTAAAAAAAATCAGCAGAAATCCTCAGTCAGCTCTGGCTAAAGTTCACTCCTCACTACCAGCTTGGCTTAGAAATGATTCCTGGAAACCCTCTGTTTCTGCTCTGTTCTCTGATGCATGGCCTCCTGTGGGAAGCATGCTTGTTCTCCAGGAAGCTTTAGCTAAATCGAGGTAGGCATTTTTGAGATAGGACTATGCAAAAAGGGAGGTTTTAATTCTCTTTTTTATTTTGGGGGAGGAAGGGAAAAAAGTAAGAAATTAAATTTCTAGGTCTCAGAACTAGCATAAACGAGCCCAAATATTATATAGATATATAATATTTACTTTATTCCTGAATAAAGTCTTTGACTATTTACCCAGAGGCTGATTGATTCATTTTGATGCAGTTGGCAGCAAATTCTTGAACCTCTGAGATCTTCTTAAGAATTCAGTAGCTTTTACGAATTTTTCATAGCGCAATACTTGTAGAGTTTGTAATTGCTGCTGGGTTCTCTGGTGGAATGTATATATTCTGCATGATAAACTGCTTTGAAGCTCTAATTTCTTCAAAGCTTACTAACATAGAAAGTGAATGAGCGCTGTATAAGATCTGGTACTGATGCTACCTGAATAAATTTTATAGCCATGTTTGAAAACAATTAAATTAATCCTGATTTATTTTCATACCTGTGAAATAATAGCCAGGCATTTAATTGCCCAATCTTTGAAGCAGTTAATTATTTGCAGCAATTAATTATTTGCTATAATCAAGAAGGAAGTCAGTGAAGGAAGGACTGTGTTGCACTTTCTGTTATACTTGCAAACACAGCAATTAGTAGAGACAGAGGCTCATGAATAAATAAAAATTTACTGATGGCCTCTTACCTATACATATTTAAGACCCTTTTACGATTTGAAGGAAGGGATTGATTTAGACCCAAGAGTCTGCATTATGACCACCTCTGAAATATCTGCAGTGAACTTCCAGCTTTACTTCAATGTGCAGTGATTAACCACAATTTAAATGCTGTATTGTCTTCATTCCAAACACTTAGCTACATCTCAATAACATCATCTAAACAAACACTTTTTCCTTTGTGTTATGACTTCTCAGAAAGAGAGAAAGACTCAGTTTTCTGAAGAAAAACAGTGCATGGATCTTGGTACTTCCTGTGACAATAATCTGTGGCTGTTGCCCTTTCACTGAGCTGTCACATTCCCCGGTGAGATCCTGGGACTCCAGGTGTGGCTGCAGTCTACTGGGAACAGATGAAAATGCTTTCACTTGCATTTTGGGTCCAAGCCAGATGGCAGTGACACGTGGGTAAGGCATGATGTGGCAGCTAACCGTGTCTTACCTACCCCAACTCCTTGGCTACTGAGGCACTTGATATTGCATTTAACTCTGCGCTCTTAAAACTGCAATTTAGGCATGTACTTAGCTGCTTTGTTAATCAGGGCTGGATTTCATTGAATGCTTAGCTAAATTAGTGCCTAATATCTTTTGGTTGTTGTTCATACAACGTTGTCTATAAGCTATGCAGCAGAGGCCAGTCCTTTGAGACTCTTGTCATGCTCCCTCCCAAACGACTAAAGGAAGTAACAAATGTCTAGATTTCTCTAGGAGTGGGATTTTCATCTTTCTTTTTGTTTGTTAGATGTTTGCAAGTCTATATACATGCAATAAAGCATGGGACTATATGATAATGATCAAAACCGTAAGTATTTAAGATGCTCATACTATAGAAGACATTTGTCACAGTGGTGGAGTTGCAGTCAATTTTTATTTCAGTATAGACTGTCTAGAAACCAATGGTATGTTGAGGATAGATCTTCACCTTACACTCCATAGATTGCCCCAAACTAAGGCCTTAAAGTGAGCTGTTTGCTAGATAAATCTTCTTTATCATCTGTTTGTTTTGACAGTATTACTCTTTTTATCTCCAAAGCTCCATCTGTCTGTCCTCTATTAAATTTACTAGGGGAAAAAAAATCAATAATCTATGACTCTCCCGATGACTCATTTGTTACATCAGAAGGAAATGCATGTTTGCCTGGGTATGTAAGGAGGTGAGGGGTGTGTACATTTGAGATTTCAGAACTGCCAAGTGCCAGTTCAGTGTCACTTGTGCCATGTATGCAACCTGTAATTTACCCTTTAAGGAAAGACCAACATAATGGTGGCACTGTGAAAGTGAGAAATGACAGTGCTAGTAACCAACATCTTAGTTTGTCTTTACCTGCAGGACCATGCTGGGTGACTTTGGCAGCTGTTAGTGAAGAGCAGAAGTTTGCCCATAAAGATTTTCCCTTCAGTTGTTTTCTGTCCCTTCCTTCACCCTTATCAGTACCCTTTGCTCCCACAATTTCCACTTTGACTCATCAAACCCCAAAGCTCTGCCCACATCTCAGCTCTCCAGAAACACGTGCCTGCTGCTGCGGGGCAGAGGCAGCTGCTGTGTGGCTTCTCTCTCTCACTATCATCTCATGACTGGGGAAGATGTCAACTGGTGTAACTGGAAATTAGACAGGGGAAACAACTGTTGCAGTCTTTACACTTCTTCTTCCTCTGATAAACCTACTCTTTCTGACTCAGCAACTGTGAGAACCTGCTTTTTCTGCCTCGATTCAACACACTGGACAGTAGGATATACAATGAAAAAGTTTCAGATACTGTAAGCTTCCAGGGTACCCTTTCCTACATAATCCAAAGCACTGAGTCTGTAGATAAAGAAAAAGCCTGCTGGGACCATGGTAAAAATAATCCTGTTTATACTGCTGTTCACTACTGTACCTCAGAGAACCCTGACGGATCATGTACTTGCAAATAATGTTTACTCCATGAAGAAAACTTAAAATTCTCACCCATTACTATCCACAGTGAGGTCACTTCACTAGCTTTGGGTATAATGAAATGGTTCTTGAATGAAAAAAAACCCCTACAAATCTTCTGGTTTTGTCTGCTCCGATGATATTAAGGACATAAAACTGTGGAAATTTACCAGCAAAAACGTCAGAAGTTCACTCAGCTGGAGACATCAGAGACATGCCAAAACCAAAAAGCTGATATCCAGCACCCCTCACTGAATTCAAATAAATAAATCTTCTAATTTCAACTAATCCATTTAAGTATGTGGATCCAAACACCCTAACAGGCGTCTTCTACTGTGCTCCATGTCCTTAACTTCTGTTGAGGTCAAAGTCTGCATTTACTGTCTTTATTGAGGTGGCCCTTAGTCTACAGCCTGGACTGGACCTGCCCACTGGACCTTCACTAATGTCCTCTGCTGGATTTAGGTGTAGCTGGGATGTGCCCACCAGGGCATGTAGGACCATGCAGGAACTTTTTGGCTCACATATTGCCGCTCAGCACGTTTTCGTCAACACGCAAGTTGGAGGTTATCCACAAGGTTGCTGTGTGAGTGGAAGACAAACTAGCCATGGATATAAACATGGGTTATCCCACTTTAATATTGCATAGACGCAAACTAATGAGACTTGGGGGCACACACTAAGGCTAAGTGAGGAATAGCTACTCATTCCAGTGACTACATTTCTAATTAATAAATAATATTTGGCCAGGAAAGGAGAAAGAGTTTGGCTGAGTCTCAAGCCTTGTTGTTTGGACTAGGGTTCAAGTTCCTACACCAATAATTATTCAGAGAATGCAGAATAGCTTTTGTAGGAGATGCTGAAACACAGTCAACTGAGAACAGCAAACAGGCTGCTCAGCTAGTTAACCAGGTAACTGGGCAGGCAGGTCCAAGGCTGTGACCTGGGTATGGATTTAGGGCTGGATGTCCTGACCTCATCAAGTGCCCTAATAATAGCATAGAGGAGAGAGAAACATCTCTCTTTCTCTTTGACATTTTGACCAGAAATCCTATCCTACCATGGAAACCTTTCTTATGAAAATTTCATCACAACTGGCATATTGCCAAGAGAAGTCTCCATTTCAACAAACTGGCATTTTCCAATGATAAACTATGTTTCTGGAAAGTACCCAAATAATTCTACTGCTTGGCACCTGTTTAAGCTGCTAAATATTGAATCAAGTGGTTCACATTACCATGGAACACCATAGCATTTTTCATTATATGACACTTGGAAAAAAGGCAGCTATATCAGAGGGGAATTTTTGCTGTGAGTCTCTCTTTTGTAGTACAAAAGAGCACTCTGAGCAGGGTGAAAGCTGTGATCAGACCATTAAGCATGTGAGAGTCCCACTGCATGATCAAAACTCTCAGGCTTTGGTTGCCCAAGATGAAGCATTGGCAGCAATGCCTGATCAAGGTATTATCTGTCCCTTTTCTGCTTTCACTCCCACATAACCCCTGACATGTTTCTGCACACCCCCTTGTGATGAACTGTACTTGGGAATTTAAATTGGTTTTAGAAGAAATTCCAATGTGTTTCTGTGAAAGTAGGCTTGGTCCACCACAGCTTCACAGACAGTTCTGCCACACAGCTGAGAAAGTCCAGCAACAGGTCAGGAACAAATGCAGGTGTGAAAAGGGGCAAAGCAGACATATGGGGGTCTTGTGGGTAAAGGCAACCAGCAAGCCTCTGGGGCAGAAGACCAAAGATAAAAAGTGTGAGATCCTGCTACGTCAAATAGATATTGGATGTAAAGGTCTATTTTAGCCTCTTCTTGTAGGCTTGATTCAAAACCCACCAATGTCCACAGAAGTCCCTTTTACTGACTTCAGGAGTTCTGGTCTGTAAAGTTATTGGGTTTTCTAGCCTATTAATAAGAGCAAAACCAAATTATGTTTGCTTTTGGTAGGACAGAAATAGCAAATCCCTGATGATATTTTCCTGTTTTCTTCAGAGATCACGAAGATTTCTTACTCAACTGTGAAATTCATCCTAATTTTATTGTCTTTACATAAGTAATGATTGGGCATGATTCATCTCAGCTACCTGAGGTGTCTACTTTGAGATGAGATGAACGGCACCTCAGGCAACATTGATTCTGTTGATTACCTCCTGTCTGACCATTACAGATGAATCCTCTGCCAAGTGTTGGAAGTAGAAAACAACATCTCTTCACAGCCACGTTAATGTTTGTGCTGTGAAGTTTTTAACAAGTTTCTTGATGACTCAGATGGCATAGCTTCAAAGGGGTGAGGCATGGCTAGTCTGAAATGCTCATTTTCTATCTGTTTATACACAGATATATACACAGAGCTACTTAAAATACATACATGCTGAAAGTCCATTTTCTTCCATAATCAGTAGACTCTCCACTACAAATTCTCAAGTCCTTAATGCCTGGCACCCTGTAGGGTCACTTACGTGACTGCAAAGTGGATGCTTACTCCTGTTGTGAGTTTTACATCTGCTTAGCACAGCTGTGAATGGACAAATTTAGTACAGGGTGACAGCAAACTGAGTCCTCAGGAGGTTTATTCTCTCGGATTGCCGATTTTTTCTCCCCTCAGTGCACATCTAGAGTGAGGAATTGCCAACAGTCAATCAAAGCACGTATTTAACCCAATGAAGCTCTGAGGAGAGAAACATGCTCTTTGACAGCAAAATGCATGACTAACAGGGCAGGTCTGACAAAATCATCAAGAAAACATGAGATACATACATACAGGTGAATTTCCTTCCTCTTCTCCCATTTCATCAGCTACAAATTAAATGTAAATGGTTATTTTTAAAAAAGAACAGAAAAAATCCTGTGTGACATTTATTTGCTGTAGGGCACTTGGAGGCTAACGTTTTCTATTTATTCCCACAGCATATGGAAGATAAGCAAAGGCACGGCAGGACATGGTGCTGTGGAAAGACCCCCTGCCATTTCCAGCTGGTACCCTGGATCAGTGTAAATTCATTGACCCCTCTGCTATGGCTGTTAATGTGACTTCTTGTGATGTGGGTTCCTATTCATTGGAAATGGGACTCTTCTCTTCAGGGTGGCATACTTGGTTATGACACCCCACTGATCAAGAAATAAATGATTTCTCTTCCATAGTTTGTTCTCTTTCTCCTTGCTGGTAGGATAATTATAGATTTAAATTACTGTTATTACCTTAATAACCTGTTGTTCAGTGAGGAGTATACTGTGAGGAGATTTATACTGGTACTGGCAAACAGCAGCTGGCCAGCCCACCTCAGATGCTGGAAGCTGCAGAGACATGGTTTGGCCATTGAGAAGCTCTCATGATGGTGGACTTTCATGGTGGGCAAGTTTCTGTTTCTCCCTGAAGTTTTCAGGGGCATCCCAAAATGGAGAAGTTAAGGTCTTGTAGATAATATAGGCCATTTCTGCTCAAATAGGATAAACACTGAACAATTCAACTCCCGTTTAGGAACTTTACCACAGAAACCAAAAGGATTTAGAGGTGTTAGTAGGATGGAGATTTTAAAAGATTTTTTTCCCAAAGCTTTGCCAGTATGTTTAAATTTGGGCCAATATTCAGCAGTAAGCCAATAAAGTGAGCCCAGAGTAGCATGTCTGCAGAATGCTGTGAGGCTGAGAAGATCCTTGAGCTCTTGTGTACCAAGGAGACATCATGTGAAGGTAGAAATCATTGCAAAAAGCTGCTGAAGAGAAGACAAGGTTGGGGTTCATGTCATCTGAATTTGAATGTGACACCTTACACCACGCAGAGGTCAACATCTGGGCTAGTCCTTGTGTCTTGACAGGTTTGCTTTCCAGCTTTGTCACCTATTCCCAGATGTAATGAACTGCTCCATAAAAATTCCCATTTCTCTCCACTGACTACAGAGAGAGGCTCAACAGTGCAACTGCAAACATCTACGCTGCAGCCCTGATAGTAGCCAAGGTAGCATTTAATATAACTAGAAAGCTAGCAGAAGAAGCAGCTTGTGAAGATGGGAGCAGGTTCTGAGTTTAGCACCAACTCCTCAACAAGACCATGCTGTCCCTTCCAAATGAAACATTTTTCACTGCAAGAACTTGATACAGTAAAATGCAGCACTCTTGCAGCTGAAATCTCACAGTAGCTCCCTGCTATGGTATGTGGATAATACATCAAAAGCAGGAAAGGCAGGAGTCTGTGGGGACCCCAGAAGTAAGTGCAAAGTTGCTTTCTGCCCATTGTTTTCTGGAAATAGTTGAAACCAGGTTATTTCCAGTTAGGAATTTGTAGCAGTTGAGTCATTGCTGCCAGGGCTAAGTCTCAACCTGAGGAAAGGTTTTCTGGGAAGGCTGTCCTTGTTAGTAACTATTGAAAATTCTCAGTCTCAGCAAAAACCAAATCTAATTTCTGGGAGAAGAGCAAGGGTTAAACACACATGTGGATATTTCATTGTCACACTGCTTTTTTTGTGACTCTGATTTTTCCTGTCTTTTTTAAGGCTCCCTTGGGAAGAACTGGATGCATTTTCCTTGGAAGTTAAGGCAGAAATGTGAAAGTATGAGCATAAAAGGAAAAGCTCTTCAGTCAAAGGATTAGTTCACAGTGAGAGTGAGTGGAGTACATCCTAAACATATAAATATCAATGAGACCTCTCTAATATGCCTTGATATGCCGTTGTACACCATCTATCAAAGGTGTTAAAGAGACATCTAAAGTGAGAAGAAAAATCCTTGAGTTGAATAAAGTAAGTCACAGATCAAACCTTATTAAAGCCTGTCACTTACAACACCCACGTCAGAGGAAGAAATTAGCACCTCCTGACACAAATCCCACGTGTACAAAAAGCAAGTAATGTACACGAAAAGACACAAAAAGGGATGAATATTAAAGCAATCACTCAAAGGGAGGATTCATCTCCTGCTCCTAACTACGCATGAAGCGAAAAATAAAATGCCTATAGAGAAAATTTATAGGCAGAAAAGCAGCTGGGTACACCAGGGACCACAGTCAAAGCGTGGAAGTTGTGAAGAGCAGAAGAAGAACTCAGTTTGATCAAATGTAGATGAGTAAATATCAGTGAACTGAGAAATAATAAATACTTAGATGAGTAATGGGGCTAAACACTGATTTAAAACTAAGCACCTGTTTAGAAGGAAAAACAATCCTTTTAAAGTACCAACAAAAATCAAGAGGCCTGAAGTCAGAACAGTGACAAATATTGCTGTGACAGAAAGCCCCTACAGTACTTTGGTTGGATAGAGATAACAAGTAAATAACTTTAAAGTCATGAATTTAAGGGATGTGTGTGTTTGATTTTCTCTTCTTTAGTACAGGGCAAAAGGACTGGAGTTTGCAATCACGTTGATGGGAATGAAAAGACCAGAGGAAAACTAGGGAAAAGGATAATTGTTCTGTGTTTAATTTACAGTGAGGTGAAAGAAAACATAGTGATGAGCCACGTAGTCTTGTTTCACTGTTTTGCCACTCTGTACAGATGCACTATCAATAATGATGTCTGGTCATCCGTTAACTTATGGTGTCTGTAAATATACCACTGCCCCTTGCTGGCAGCAATGATCAGGTCTCTGAAATCCTCCTGATCTCTAAGAGGACTACTCCAGGGGCATCCCACCTGTGCTGGTCACCCCACTTTGACTGGCTTTATAGACCCACATATAAGCACAAATCAATAATCTTATACTGAGTTTGGGAACCCGATAGTCTTTAGGAATCTGCTTTTCTAGCTTATTGTGGCTGTGTTTGCTGGCAGACTCCCTCATTCAGGGCTCAATTGCTCCTGGCCGTGTGAGGCCAAGGATGCGAGTGTGTGTGTGTGTATGTGTCTCTATAAAGGGAAGGCTGGTACTGTACTTTTTACTGAGGCAGTTACAGATGCTGTAGCCTACTCACTCTCTCTTCTCCTCTTATAATCCTACCCGCATTAGCAGCTAGAAATATTCCAGAGACTGCAATAACCTACACTGGCTGGGAATGATGCCAAAGTGGCTGTTGGCTGAGAGTTGCTGGAGTCTGCTTCAGCATGGCCTTTCATACCCTCTGCACGATCCTCCTAAACCCTGGGGGATTAATACCCCTATGAGCCTCCTTATACCATCCATCAAAGAGCTCCCCACATAAGGGAAAATCTCAGCTGGCCAAGGAGAACCAGAGGCTGGGCAGCACAAAGACCTTCGTTCACTCCTCAGCCAAGGCTCTTAATTTTTAGACTTGCTGACTGCATATATACAGAGTGAAATGCTCAAAGTGACTACTTCCTGGGATTAGGAATTAAAACAAACAAGTAAACAGAGAAGCAATGTTAGCCTGCTTCTGCCCTACTATTAAAAACAGTTTTATGACCTGAAAATTATACACCAACTGATTTTGGCAGTGATTTCTCAACTAATCTATTCTGCATATATATGCATCTGTCTTCTTATTTACAGCATTAGCTGTCACCACAGAACTCTCTCTTTATTTTCTTCAACAGATTTTTAGTGGGTTCTTCAGCCCTAAAACAAGTTCTCCTGGGGTATGTTTGTCTCCTCAGCTCCCATGTGCAGGTTGCTGCATGATTCCTGCTGGCTGTATGGAGATTTATATTCCAGAGCTCTGTAGAGATCTGCCATGTGGCAGAATGGGAGTGAAAGCCAAAAGATGAATTATGGAAGTTGCTGGGTGTTTGCAGCAAAAGGAACACTGTCTTCCATAGAAACATGGGGACTGATCTTGCTTGTCCTTTTGCATTTGATACTGAAATGATCAGTCTGTTGTGGGGTACAGGGCCTTCTACACTTGTGACTCCCCTGACAGCCGGGGCCTCAGGACCAGCTCTGCTGCAAAACATGGTGAAAAATAAACTGATCTGAGTCACTCTGTGCACACCTGTCTCAAATATGGAAACTCATTCTTTTTTGTGTGCATCTTCAGTTTCCTCAGACTGTCAAACCCTTTGGACCTGCAGAACTCAGAGCATTAAGAAACAGGCTATGAGCCCTACTTCACGATCTGACCCCAGCTGATGGGTTTAGGGGATTTAATTTTTTTAGTAACTACACTTGAAGAGTTAGCCTACCTGAAGAACTCTGAATCACAGAATCACAAGAAAAGTCTAGGCTGGAAGATCATCTAATACAACCTTCTCTTGAAAGCAGGCTTTAGATTAGGTTATTTAGGGCCTTGCCAAGACAAGCCTTGAGTATTTCCAGCAAGGAAGACCCCACTGCTTCTTTGGGAAACCTGTTGCTATGTTTAATTGTTCTCACAGTGAAGCATATTTTTTATATCCAGGTTGAATTTCTCTTGAAACCAATTGTGCCCATTTCTTCTTGCCTGTCACTGCGCATCCTTGTGAAGAAAGTACCTTCATCTTGTCTATAACTACCTTCAAGTATTGGAAGATTGTGATTAGATTCTCCCCAGCTTTTCCTTTTCCCTTCTCAAGGATAAACAAAGCCAATTCCTTCAGCCTTTCTTCATATCTCAAGTTTTCCAATTCTCTGATCACCTTGGTGGCCTGAGATAGTCCAGAATTTTAGTGGCTCCAAACCAAACTGCATTTGTCATCATTTCCCTATTCATCTTGGCATGCACTGGCCATATTGGGTCAGGCACAAAACATAGCCATGTGTTAATATGCTGCAGAAAATGACCTGTTTCCTCCTTTCTAGAGCCTGAGGCACCTTTGCAACCATGCTGTAGGAAATTTCTGCTGTAAAGCCTGCTGTAAGTATGTAGTGGATAACTCTTGTACTCAGGTCTCTGTGGCTGCCAGGCTAGTACAGAGTTCATCTGTGCTAAGCATACTTACAGACACACACGCACACATAAAGTCCTTCTCTCGGAAAGCTGGTTTAAGTGATCTGTTTGGAATGCTTAGGCCATATGGTTCTGATTATTTATATAGATAAGTGCGTGTATTTTTCTCTCTCTAAAAATAACCAGACTTAGGGAAGGAAGATGCTTTTGTGTAAATTATTTAAAAAGGAAAACTGCTAATCCCTTGAGAAAACCCTCACTAGTGTTTCACGCGGTCCCAGGAAGCCCCTGAGATGACAGGGTGTGGGGCCTGGCTGTTCAACCATGCTTCCACCACGTCCTTTACACCCTCAGCGTGACCACCCTGGCTGCTCTCTCTCGAGTTAGCGCACATTCCTGCAGAACAGCTGATGAAAGGCAGCTGCAGGGCAAATATAACTCGTGGCCTTCTGTGTTGTGGCTTCTTTTCTCCCTTTAGACTCCGACTTTTCAACAACCCCCCTTAAACTCTCACCAAATGAGGCTCTAATGAGTCTGGAAGACTGAACGCTAACATCTGTGACTGCTCATGGTCTGTTGCCATGGTGGAGGTTGCTCTAAACTGCCTAGCAGCCTCAGGCAGGATGAGCAATGTGGATATATGTGGTGAAGAAATTCAGGTCTAGGAAGGGTAGGTCTGTCTATGGTCCAAACTGGGCTGGATGAGAGACCCCCAGCTATGGTTGAAGAATATGCACCATTCTCTTTGGCTCCTTCTTCTTTGTGTGCTTTGACATTCCCCCATCCATCCATCCATCCATCCATCCATCCATCCATCCATCCCATCCTTGGCTAGATATGCTGCATCTTGGTATAAGCACGGAAGGCAGCTAGGCCATGGCTGCATTTAAACTGGGGACTTTTGTTGTTCTTGGCAGTTGGCTGTCCTAGAAACCGTCCTCCAACTGTCCCTATGCCTACTGAAGAATTTCATGAAGTTAAACACACTAACACTTGACAAGGTCTCAGATGCAAAGTGTGAACATGATGAAAAATGTGCTACTGTGCATTCTAGTACAAATAAGCAAACAATTAAACTTTGAATTTCTCCTCAGTTATGGCATCATTCCTTATGACATTCTTCATGGAACAGTGTTGCCTTTGCAAAAATCCTCTTTACAAGATTTATATTTTTTATATTTATATAGAGGTGTCTGTAACAAGGACTTTCTATGGCACAGTTCATAACCTTCCTTCACCTCCTTCCAGCCCCAGTCTCATCCTGTAAGAAAGTGTTTCTCAAGGGTGAAATTGTGAGGAGACCAGCTATTTTTGTCTCCCTGACATTTCTCATTACAGTCTTCCTTATTCCCCTAAACAGTTTGTTTCTGACTGTCAGCATTGCACAATCTTTTTTATGACAGTGGAGGAGATCTGACATTTAGCTGAGCTTTGCATTGGTTATTTGGGTGTAATGGTGCAGTGAATGGTTATTATTAATAATATTATTTTCATTTTCTGAAGTTGCTGTGGAATGTAAAAGTTGTCATTCTGCATCCCAGTTCCTCTCCTGTGGTAAGCGTTGGCCTGGAAGACTGCTGACTCATGCTAGCTCCCCCCAGTTTCACAGAAGATCCAGACTCGTTTCCCATCCAGGGCTTCAAATCCTACATGCTTTTGTGGCTGCCACTGCTGCACTATGGGAGCAGCTCCCCATTTCATCCCCCCAACAGTTCTGTGAAGCAGCTAAAATAGAATTTCACCTGTGCTGTACATGGGGACCTAAAACAGAAGTAGACCATATAATTTGTCTTTGATTCCACACTGGAAGTCTGTGGGAGGTCAAAAGCTTAGCTCAAATTCCCCCCTTGGAAGCAAGCGGTCTCACCGCTGGATGACCTCTTCATCTCTACAGCCTCTCCTTCAAGCCTAGGGGACTTCATCTTTTGCTTCTGTTTCTCAATCAGTGTTTTCACAGCAGGCCTCAGGCTCGGAGCCTTGCTCTGGGCTGCATTACAGAGCACGGAACTGGCACTTAGTTAAGGAGATGACTGCCAAGCAAGCAGGGTCCAAAGCCTCTCAGCAGCTTGGTGGATGCCAGCCAACCCCAGCCACGTGGCACCTTCTTCCTGCACTTTGGGAGCAGGGAGAGGGGATTAGTCTTCCCACCTTGCCTTCAGGTGGCCAGCAGTATGGAAGTGATCCCACTCATGTCTCATGAGAGACCAGATCCCCTTGTACATTCCATCAGAGCTCCCTGGGTTTGGGTCCAACAGGCAAACTGTTGTACCATACCAATGGGGTATATACATGTATAATCATAATTAATATGGTGCACAGAAGTTTTGAGATAAAAATATCAGACTGTGGCTTGATCTATGATAGAAGATACCAAGAGGTGTTGAGTCAGGATCCCCTGCTCATTCAAAACAAGGTGACAAAGGAAATTGTTCCACGTGACACCTCCTCTTCCTCTGAAAGGCACTGTGATTAATTACTGATAGATAGTCAGAAAAAGAGATTTCTTTTCTGCTGAAGGACAGCTACACTGTTTTCATGCTAGTGGCAGAACTGGTATTATTGTTTCAAACCCTCCGAGGGTATATACCAATTAGTAGCAACAGTGAGTTCCAGAGATCCAGAGCCCAGCCCTGACCCATTTAGCCAACTCAAGGACTCTTCACTGGAAGTTCTCCAGAGAGAGTTTAAAAAAGCCCCAAATGTAACCAAGCCTTTGAAGCAATGTGCTGCAGAGATATATATGTTCAATGTCACAAGGGACAAGTATTATTTCTGTGAGGGTCTAACTGAGAGTCATTCTGGAGTTGAGAGAGCATCACAAAAATAGTTAAAAATATTCCTTTGAGATGACCTCCTAGTCACTTTCTTCCATCACAAGCCATTCTTAATTATCAGAAATCATCCTTTTATGTTGTTGCAGTTGATTTCAAGGGCTAAGAAGAGTAAGGAATTTTCCTCCAGGCAAAGAAAGGTAGCTGGAGATTTACACATGTTTTCAGTGGAAGTACACTAAATCCGTATGTCTACATTTGGAAGCATTCTCTGTTGTTTTTGGACATGAAAATAATGAAGTTAAGCTTTCTGTTTTACAAAAAAATGAAGTCTAATGGAAGGAAATCAGTCCACAGAGCCAATTTTGGATTTTCTCCTACATTTTTTTTAAGGAACTTCGAAAGGTAGGTTAACTCCAGCCCAGAGGAGATGAAAAACCTGAAAAATTCTTATTCCACTTCCAACTAACTAGGAGAAAACAGGCCTGTCTTGTTTCAGGTTTGCTCCCAACATGTTTCCCAAGTTCTTGTTTTCTCATATATTTTGGGATAATTTTCTTGATTTAATTTAGTTCTTTGTAGAAGTGTTAAAGCCTATCACTAGGTTCAAAAGTAATGGATCCTGCTGTCCCCAGACAAGCCTCAATAACCTTCCTTGAAAACTTCTGTTCAAGGGTTAGTCGAATGAAGGGTCTGCAGTCTGGGAAGAAAATATCTGCAGAGTTTTTCAGAAAGTACATCAGCAAGTCAGGTTAGAGCTGAACTTAAGTTCTGTGAAATGAAGATTCAAACCAATAGAAATGTTTCCGTATTTAAGCATTCCAATGAAAACAATTTTGATTGGAATTATTCCCTGGTTGGGTTTGTAAGCCAAACACTGCATCATTTTGCTAGAAAAGAAGAGCCAGAGTTGTTAGCTTCCAGTAAGTTTCACAGTCTATTTTCATTCTTTATGTGAGTGAAGTACAGAAAGTAAGTATGGAATGACAAAAATTGAAATGCAGATTGAGTTTTTAAAATTATTTGCTGTGAGCAACATAGAAATGTAAATGCACTGAAAAATATGATCTTAGGGTTGAACATTTCCCCTGCTTAATTTCAAACCAGAGAGGAATTTCTGTACTTTCGAATTGCATTTTACAGCTGATGGTCGCAATGTTCTCCCAGGTGCATAATACAAAGGAGTGTTAATTATTTAATGATGTGTACAGGCAGTCCAGGGGAATGGGGAGAGTGGGAAATAAGACCAGTGGAAGGAAACAAAGAGAGCAACCCAATGTAAATGATGAAACTTGTAAAGCTCTGTCCTAAAAAAACCTTCAGGATTACCATAGCAATGGAAGACAGGAGCATGACATGGGCAGCATCTCCATCCCCCTCAGACAGCTGCTGCTGAAGGGAAATGAGCTTTTGACGTGAGCTTTGCAGAAGGGTTTTTTTTGGGATCCTTTGCCTAGAAGGTTGGAATCCGTTCCCTTAGATGCAGATGCCTTCCAGGAGATGCATAAATGTCCCTTCTGGCACTCACTCCTTTTCTTGGCAGAACTTGGACCCTTCCCAAAAAGTGACTGCTTCCTGGAAGACTACTGTCTATGCCAGTCCTGAGGAATGATCTTTCATACCTACTCCAGTCTCAAAGCCAAAATAGACCTTCACAGCAGATAATTTCTATATTTAGACTATAAATATCATACCAATGCCCTCTCTCAGACCTCAGACTATAGCTAAGCTAGAGTTTGGGGAACCAAATCAGAAAGTTCTGGAGAAGGTGAGGTCCAGAAATGTTACAAGACTCTGCAGTGGCAGGATTTGATTTTAGGAGTTGCACCAGGATGTTATTTGTATGTCTACACGGGTCTTGAAAGCCAGCTCTGTAGATAACATTGTAAGTCAACATGGTAATGAAGCAATTTCCATTTAAACAGTCCTACAGGTTAATGCAGCTTCCACTGAAATTGCCAAGGGCTTGTTTTTTGTCTTCAGTGGAAGCAAGTCTAGATCTTTATTGCTTCATAGCATTTTTTCATACATGCTACAGCTTGGGAGAATTAAATAATTCATATACCAAGTTAAAATAATAAATAATCGGAGGGGGCTTAAACTTCACAGTACGTAAGAAAAGATGGATCATTATAGCTTATTATAAAGATCCCCTTATAGCCAAGCCTTGGGGTTCGGTGCCATAACATAATAAAACCAGTGAAACTGTAATTAAATTCTGCTTCCCCAGCCCCTTGAAATTCAGACAGGAAAAATTCAGGAAGGGGATATGATTCAAATGGTGATAAGAGGGAATGGTAATAACACAGAGTCAAAGAGAGGTCATTCTGAAACACAGCTTGGGGACAGCAGGTGTGGTAATAAATTAACTGTATATACTTCTTCAAGGCAGGGCAAAAGAGACACAGAGGAATTCCAAGGAAGAGTAAATTGCACATGGCAGAGCCTGCCAAGCAATAACGTGCTGATTTAGGGTCTGTTCTTGGAGGTGCTCCATGCTCAAAACATCTACAGACAACTGAACAAACAGGGCCAGGCTTGTTCTTGCACTGGAGTCCCTTTCCTATGCTGGTGCCTTTCCAGCATGGTGCACTGATCTACCAGCGACTGAGGTGGCTCACCCTGGGTGATGAAAGGCATTGAAACACAAGGTGCTCTTGGAGGAGTTTTGGATCCATCTCTCCTTCTGTACGAACACCTATTTGGTGGCCCATGGTGTGGACCTGACCTCTTCTTCTAGAAAATGGCTCCTGGGGAATGGCAGTAGCCTGCCCTCCCTAGCTAATCCAGGCAAGAGGGGATTTCATCCCTTTCCCTCCCTTATCATGGAGGATGACTCAAGGGATCAAGGTTTTAAGGTACAGTAAAACTCACTCTGCCTTCCTGTGTGCTCTCATCCTGACAGAGAGAGCCCAGAAACCTGATGGTGCAGACACTTACAGAGACCTAAGACTGCAGTAGCCCAACGTTTTCACTCAAGACTCAGATAGACTCAGTGATGCCACAAATAGGCTCATTACTGCTCATTTCATCCTCCTTCAAAGTTTTATAAGCCAGGTACTAAAATCAATGTATGAATTGCATAATTTTGAAAAGTATGTGGAAAACCCCCTGAAAAATCAGGAGAAACCCAACCCAGTGTCAATAATTGCTGAACAGACAGTTTTATGGCTACAGCCTTAAGGCTCTGGAACAAAAGAAGATTTTACTTGTAGTAGTTGCTGCAGTTGAATGTTAATCACTCAAGACTATGAAGTTTTGTTGACAATTGCAGGCTCTGAAATTACATGACCTAGATTCTGTATCTTCTTTTTCTCATTTCAGAAGTCCAGATTTGAGAAGCAGATTTCTGTTTGTGACATTTTAATGATCTGCAATTTACACAAAAGAATGGGAGACTCAATAGACAGCTTTCAACATTACTTTTTTTTTGGTAGGAAGTTTTACTGTACACTCCCTCTTTTGATCCTGTATTCATATTCTGAGAATGTATGAAGTTTTGTGTATGCAAGGATGGTAGGATTGAATCTTAAATGAAACCAGAGTGCTTTTCCATCTCTTCTCCCCCAGTGTATATTGTTTATATAGATGTCACGTTATACTCAAATATAAAGATAGTCTTCTACTTCATAACATCTACAAAATGCATCTCAGCTGAACTGATGGAAAGTGGGTAATTTGCCTATCTGAATTTCTGGAAATAATGAATTTCATAGTGAAACAAACTCAGCTAACCTTCTAGAAGAGGTGCATTTTGCTTTAGGTCTGAAACATCAGTAGTTTCCTTCAGTTCTCTTTGAGAGAGACTATTTAACATTTTTGTCCAGTCTATCCCTGCTGAAGGATGTAAGGGTATATGGAGATAAGATCTCTTGAGTTAATGGATTTTACATGGGAATTAAGGGGATAAAGATTGGTGGTCTTTCTTTCTAGATACAAGTTTCATTCACTATCAAGTGTTGGTAAAGAAATCAATGTTCATTACATACTTTGGATATTCCTGCCTGAAGAGGAAGAGTCTTTGCTTAGAAGGTATAGAGGAATTATATTCTTGAGGCATAGCTGATCATCTTCGTATGTGTCAGGAGTGGAGAAGACTTTCCTGATGTTCAGATACAAGCAATAGCACAGCATATCCTATCACAGAAATGGAGGTTGTATCACAAGGACACGGGACTATGAAACCACTTGGAAAAAGAGAAAAAAGGAAATTATGTCTCTATGTGGCTAGATAGAGGAGAACAATATATAAGAACTAATTGGAGTATAGGTTCAAAAAAGTGGGAAATAACTTCTATTCAAATTAAACTGGGCAACTCAGAAAGTAGTTAGGATTGGCCAAAGGAAGAGAAAACTCTTAGGAAAATTGATCAGGTGTCCTGCAAGGGGACCAGTACAATAGTGCAGCTACTTTCCAGGAGAAGGAGGGGAAGCTTTTATTAACTACAGATGAGATCCTGAGGTATGGAGGGACAATCCCCTGGCAGTGATCTGCACTGGAACCAGTAACATCATAGGAAATTTCATTGCACAGAACCTGGGGGACATTGCAAATGGGAGAAGACATGTCTCTCAGTAACAGAGAAGAGAGATGCCGGGGAAGATAGGAGGATCCTTTCAGTTCTGTAACACTAGAAGGGAAAGGAGACAACCTTTTCATCACAGGTCATATTACTATTACGGGGCCACATACGATTCCACGTCAGAGAAAATGCTTGAATAGTTACAGATTACTAAACTGTAAGATGTTTATCAGTTACCACTTCTGTACAGCCTTCATTTGACAACACACTGTCTTCTCATTAAGCACCTCTTTACAATTTACATCTCTTTATAAGTGGCAAATCTGAATGAACACTGTAGTTATCTGAATACTCCTGAAGACCCATAAAATCATGACCCTCTGAACCCAAAAGACCTTTTTTTTTTTTTTTTTTTTTAAAAAAAAGGTATCCTGTAGGAAAAAAGCACCTGTGAAACATAAACACTTCCCAAATGTAAAGAACAGGAAAGAAATAAGAGTTAATAACCATGAATGTAATTTACAAATTTTAAAATATAAGTGGGTGATAGAATAAGCCAAAGAATCAGTGGCATAGCAACAATTGACAGATTTACAGACAGTAAGAACAAACATTTTAAGGGAGGGAAAAAAAGCTAAGGTCAGTAATAAGTCATTTATTTGAAACAGATAAAAATCATATAATAAATAAATGTAAAATCATAAAGAGTAATGCAAAAATATTCAGCAATATTTCTGTTCTGTATTTGAAGAACACAAGACAAAGGAGAAAACCCCAGCCCAAGTGACGTGAAAAAAACTTTTACTATCAAAATAAGATAGGAAGTGGCATTTAATATAAGACTTCTTCAAATAAACAAGTCAAGAACATAATTTACTTCTAAGAATTGAGAAGAGCTAAAGTGAGAATTATCCTAATCCTCTGTGGTTAGCTGCTAATCCATCCTGGTAAATAAGACAACACTGTATCATCAGAGAATCATCTTTCAATTTCTATAGTTAGAGAGAAAAGGGATAAACCTCATATCGGTCAGCCTGATATTCCTTATGGGCCAGACAGTGGGGCAGTGAATTCAGGGCTCTGTCAGTGAAGAGTTAGAGCATAGGAAGGTAACTGACACCAGGCAAAACATTTTTAATTGAAGGTACATCTTGTTAAACAAGTCTGTTATCTCTGTTTGATAAGATTATAGGTTTGGATGATGAAGACAGCTGTGCTGAGGTGGTACCTTTAGATTTCTCCAAGACGCTTCACTTAATACTGCCTGACACACTGATTAAAATCTTGCATTAAAAGGAATCAACAGGGCACAAAATAGATGGATGAAAAGCCTGCTCACTGACAGACCTTGAAATGGAGTTGTTAATGTAGCTGTTCCTGTGTGAGGACATTGGTACAGGACTTGTCTGGACACCAGCTCTTGGTTTGGTACCTTATAAAGTTTTCATCACTGATATAGCTGGTGGTAATAAATATTTGCTGGTTAACACATGTTGTGAGAATATTGATTGGAAATGTATGCTTTCTTAGTTTTCATACAGAAAATTAAGTCTTATATGGCCTAACCAAGTTAAAGTACAGAAAGGAAAGAAAACAAATGTCTCCACAAGGGATATACAGAAAAGGGAGTATGTCTGTAGGGGACCAATACTTTCTTTGGACATAAATTAGGTGGCTTGTTAACAAAATATTTCATCCAATTTTGCTGACCATCCTTCCAGACAGATATGGAAATAACAGAAAAAGTCAAAAGAGACCAAACCATTAATTGGGAACCAGGAAATCAGCCTTCCTTTAGAAGGTTTAAAGAGCACAATATTCAGGTCATTCAGGAGAAAGTGTGAATGGGCAATTTGGTCCTATCCATGTCCCTAGATACTGTAAAGAATACATGTTAAATAAGTCAGCATTTTAGGTAAAGCTGTATCCTTCCCGGAACAAGATGAACCAAGAGACCTCTCAAAGTCCCTCCCAGTCTTGTCCTCTATTATATTGTGACATGATGGGTTATAAGTTAGAAAAAAATGTCGATGTCCTCGCTGTGAGATTAATTAAACATTGGAGCAGCTACCAGCAAAAGTGCTGAACTTGCCTTCACTTGAAGTCTTTCCAAGGAGACTAGCTATCTCTACTAAACACATGCTTAGTTCCGTATTTTTTGAAGAATACAATGGCCTGCTACACCCCGCAGGATCCTGGTGGCTGCCGTCTTCTGGCCTTGCAACTTGACCGTTAATCTACAGAATGAGAATATTTCTGTCAACATATCTCTGCTACTTAGACCTCCATGTATCTTCTCCTCTGACTGACTTTTTAGGTAGTACCTGAGCATCTCACTTTCTTACATTATTTTAATATTCACAATCCTGAGGTTAAGTCTCTTCATGGTGCTTCTTCAAGATACAGCACTAGCTTCACAAAGTTACCTTTGAAACTATAAACTGCACTTTTCTGGGGGCTGAGGTATTTTAGAAAGCCTGATGGGGTGGCAAAATGTTCAGCTGTGTCTTCAGGCTGCTCTGTGTATCCCCTGAGATCTTGGACACATTTCAGCTACTTCCCTCTGTCACCCTTTGTGTCTGGCTTGGGGCTTCTCATAAGGTAATATTGCAGTTTTCTTCCAAAATGCTTGTGTCAGAGAAATTTAGCTACAGCTAGATGATTTAAAATATTTTTGACCTTTTACTTGGTAAAATAAAGAACATAATGTTGGAATCAAACACTCCTTATCTAACTGAAGGGTGGATAGACCGGTGTTTTGGGTGCAGACCTGGGGCTTAGTGCTGCATGGTGAGGTGGAGCTGCAGCCACACTACCGCCCTGCACATTGCAGCCTTTCCTTGTCCCTGCAAGGGGCTGCCACAGAGAGACACTCACAGGGGTTCTGGTTTCCCATTTCTTGTACCCATTTCTGCAACAAGGGCTTATCTCTGACATATGAAGAAATGCCAGTCATCTTTGGTAAAATTCCAAGAAACTAAGTGTCTTGGAGAAAATTAATATGCCTTTGCTTCTGAGCAGTCATGTAATTATTATAACACAATCTTGTTTCATAGTTTATGACATTATTTAATGTTTATAAAGCAAGTTGGAAGTAAAGTGCCCACTTTTATTACTTTGCAGAACCCAATGATCAGAAATATTCTTACAGTCTAGTTCCAAGAAATAATTGTCTGGTTTTGGTTTGTTTGGAAATAGCTCAATCCTAAATTATTCTTATTTTTGCATCAGAGAATTTTCTCTTCTTCTTGTGCTTTATCTTTTCAAGTGATATCCCAAGCAGTGTCATCCTGTAATAATTTAGCAATAGGGCAAATCTAGACTGTAGCACTAAGAAAAACTTATGGCAAGTTTGAATAATGTCACAAACAGTGATGCAGAGAGACAATAAACAAAATTCACCCTCTCAGAAGACTGTTTTGCAAGATTACCTCATAGGAACTCCTGAGACTGAAATATTACTGTGGGTGCCAATACTGATTTAGGGGACCAGCAGCAGGCTAAGAGGGACCTTTCTCTTTTCAATGAAGTTCCACTTGGCCCTTCTGACTCAGTGAGAAAAACTGGAATTGTTATATTATGATCAGTCTTTCGGTCTTTTGCTTTTTTTTTTTTTTTTTTTTTTTGTCCTTGTAACAACATTTTTCCCCTTAGCAAACAGAAGAGACAACACAGGACTCAGTTAGTAAAGCTTTTTTTAAAAGAATGGATTCTGTCAAATCAGTGTGAATGCTCATTTTGTTTTCTGAATTCATTACTAGATCTCTAAAGGCAACTTCTGATTTATTACTCCAGGAATAATTATTAGAAGCATTAAGGCTCATGGTGTCTGGTCTCCTGCTGATAATGTTTCTATTGTAAGCATCTTAAAGAAAAGTTGATAACTTAGTCTATTGTACACTACAAAATCTCATTCCCAATAATTTCAGTGAGAGCAGGGTAGCATCAGTTGATTCTTACTGATTTCAGAGGGATGTTAGGAGCCATCTAAATAAGAATTAGAAACCTAAATACTTTTTTATATCAGGGGCTTAGGGCATAATAAAATGGATTTCAGTTATAAGCTGAGAGCTCATCATTAGGAAATAACTAAGGAGAAGAAAGACTTATGTGTAACAGTCACAAAACGGTCACGCTGAGCGTGAGCCACAGAAATGATGCAGATGTGAAGAAGGCAAAGGCAGACCTGGAGTGTCTCAAGGAAAGTATTTCAGGCCAGAAAGAGTAGTGTTGCATACTGCACAGTTTTCATCACCCATTTGAAAAGATGAGTTTATGCTGCAATAGTCACAGAGAGGGGTCACGGTGATGACCAGGAAACGGAGAGTTCATAATGTGAAAAGAGTCTAACTGAGCTGGGAGCTTGTCTGGTCTTGCAGAAGGAAAAGTGAGAAGGGATGTGGTTGTCGGCTATAAATATACCAACGGGTGAACACCAGGGAAATATCAGAATTAACAAATTTGAGGGATACAACTAGAAGAACAATTAGGTACCAATTGCTTATGGATAAATCTGGCCAGAAGTTAGAACAGGGCTTCTAATTATTGCAGCAGTGAGATTCTTCAAGATCCTCCAGTAGCAGTATGATGACAACAATCCCTCCTCCTGTTTTTTGTTTGTTTGTTCATTTTTGTTTTTTTGTTATTTAAAAAATAAATAATCAAAACCTGTTCAGCTCATAAACTGAACTTGATGCGTGTCAGCTGGGGATGAGACTTGATTCAGGAGATCCTTCCAGGCTCCTGTTCCTAGGGGTTGTTCAGGATTGTTTAAAGACAGGTTTTTCCCCTATGGCTCAAGCAGGCAGGGAGCTAATTCCTTCCAACATTTTGTATGTGACAAGAAGACACTGGGTCACAACAGATCTTGCCACCATCTCCAGTGTCTCCAGTCCAGGGAGATCTCTCATTTTTTTCTGGGATACAGGGTCATCCCTGAGGATGACTGAGGAAAGCTTAGGATTGTAAATAGAAGTCAGTGTCATTTAAAAAATTTTTAACAAAGATGGTGCTGGAAGAAGTAGGACAAATTAACAAAGAATGAGAATGAAGCCAGTTCTTACACAAGAGATAAGAAAAAAAGGTCTGTGCTGCATGTCTCTTTGGGACTATTTATCTTGTAAAAACATGGTGTTTTTTTCTCACTGTTTATTACTTCTTGTTCCTGAAATAAGCAATATTGCATCTGGAGCCCAAGGTGATATAAAACTCTGTGTGCATTGAAACAGTCTCATGGCCATCATTCTGACCTGCTGGTTTTTGTTCCATCACTTTGAAAACATGTCACACAGTGGTCAAGTCAGCCCTGGTATCTGGGCTGTCTTGCTCAGCTTGAGAGGCCTGTGTGTACCCAGAGAGAGGCTGCTTATATCTTAACAAGCTGAATATAGCTTGTGAAATCTCATCATTTCCACTGAGCCTTACAGTGCTTAGACTTGCGCACCTTAGGTGCCTGTCAAATGAGGCTTTAGGCAGATTTGCTAATGACCTTGATATATGGACTGTACTAGAGCAGGACTGAATGAATAACATCTTCCATTTCAACGCTTCACCTCGCAGAGCACAGCTCTGCTATGATCTATTGGTGAGGGAGACTGAGGCACAGTGGTAGCTTACAAGAGCTTTCTTTAATTCAAAAGAAAGTACCTGTGTGAAGGTATTGTGATGCTTGGATCACTGGACATATCTACCCCCTCTCTTCAGTGCTTCTTATTATCCTGAGCTGCAGCTCAGGCTGTTTAGCTTCCAGAAGCTGAAATTTGCCTTTAGGAATAACGGCCAGCTAAATATTTTAGTATTAATTGTAGGAAAGATATTTACAGAAGGTGTTCATTGTTTGATCATATGACCAGGCAAGTATCCAGTAAAGGCAACGTGCCTGGCCACTTGACTTATATTTAGAAAAAGCAAAAATCTCATTTTATTTTAGTATTATTGCTTAAGTCATACCCAGGGTGTCCTTAGGCACACTGGGCTAGTTTTGCTAGATTCTGTACTTATGCAATATAGGAGGCAGGAGTATGACTCAAAGGCTCTCATGATCAAAGCAATAAAAATGTGAAAGTGGGCCAGGGATGCTGAAACTTGGTAATTAGCCTATTGTATGAGCCTTGCTTAGGTGTTGTAAGAATTCCCTACTGCCTGTGCAGATCCTAGGAAATGAGTTCTCACCTGACTCATTTATCACCCCGCTCTGTTTCAGATGTCAGAGGAGCTGCTATAGCTGAAATTAGGCACCTATTGCACTTGTACATAACTCTGAATGGGGCTGCAGCTGAAGAGAGATGAAATGGGATTCATCTGACTCTGCTTTAGACACCTACACTGTAGAGTGCTGCTCACCAGAGAGGCAACCTCTGCTCTTTTCAGCCAGCAAAGGAATAAAGCATCTTTAGGGCATGTCATGTCAAAGGACATGCTTAATGCAGACCAGACAGATCTCTCCCCGAAAGTGCCCGTTTATGTCTGATCGCTATAAAGGGACTCCAGATGTTGATGCCTGTGTGGGAGTGTCCTCCTTTTCTTCAAGTGCCCTGTGTGTTGTGGCAGGGCTGTATCCAGATTTGTTTTGCTCCTTGATGGCAGATGCATTTTGCCTTAATTCCTTCTAATTAACTGATTTTTGTAACAGGGTGACCACTCACATGACCTGGAGCAGATGAATACACTCTTAAATGGGCTAGAGCTTCTGTGCATGCTAATGAAACCAGGAAAATAAGACACAGAGAAGCAGGCTAGGAATAGAAAGCAAAAAGTAACACAATAGGTGTCAGAAAAATGCCAATTGCTCTCATATAGTGTGTGCAAAATGGTTTAAGCACAGGCATTATGATGATGGGGGACATATAATTTGTTGGTTTGATATTATCAGCAAATAAAGCAAGGCAGAATTGCAGTTAAAGACCAAAGAGGTAATTGAAACTCTTTGTAGCTCTTAGAGGCTTTGCTGAAACTGCACTGGGTGTATCGCATTAAGTTCTAACTATTGGAAATTAGAAGGCATTCAAGAGAGCAATAAAAATGATTAGGGGCCTGAAATTATTGACCTAAGAAAAAAAGGTGAGGTAGATTAAAGCGCATCCTTGAAAAGATGAAATGATGAGCTAATTGCTCCACAAAGGGCTCCACATGTGGTTTTCCACCCAGAGATTCAAGGGACCACTGTGTAGGTGAATGTCAGTTCTGATATGTTAGTGATGTAAAAAATCCAGTTTAATCCAGAAACACACGATTTATTCATTTTTTATGCCTTCTGACACTGAAATGCTGTTTTATAACTACAAACCCAAAGACTGGAAAATTCCTTTGAATTTCTTCCTTTAGCTTCTTTTCCAAGTACTCAGAGCCTTTCTTTTAGGGCAGAAACTCAGATCATATTGGTTGAAACACAATGCTTTTAAAATCTTTATGTAATACTGGCACAAATGGTTTGTCTCTCTTCAGAGGCCCTTGGGCAAGCTTCCTGTATATGTCAATAGAAATTCAGTGAATAGATTGAAGTGAAAATATTGTCCTGAGCAAAGAAACTTTTTTCACAACTCCAAATTTGTCACTGCTCTATTTTGAGGTTTAATTGCCACCTAGAGCATTTGGATGCCAACAAAAGTCAAAGAATTAATCTGTAAATATTTTACCAATGCCAGTGGCAAGAGACTCTAAAAATACACAGTAGAGGACAAAAGGCTCAGGCTGAACATCAAACTTATCTCTGAAAATGTTGACAATCCTGATTGATGGTATTGTCCTGAGCATTGACCAACCCTCAGTGAATCAAACTGGAGGACTCAATATTGTCATCCTGCATGCTCCCCCATGGCTGGTAGAAAAGTGCACTGATAAACAGACTATTTTTCTGAAGGGTGAGTAGTGTAGGGCCAAGAACTTGAAGCTGACTATGAACTCTTTGAAGCAGGAATTATTATTCACAAGAGCTAGCTGTTATAAATAAACCAAACCACATCAAAGCTGTGGAAGTTATGTAAGGTTCCTAACATACCCTTGCCTTTCCAGAACCCACAGGATCTGGACTGAGTAGACCTGAGCCAAAGTTACAAGTGCAAACTCAGGCTGCTCTTAATGATGATGCAGGATAAAGGAAGAAATTAGGATCGAGTTCATTGGCATGGTGAATCCTGCTCCTAACATAAATCAAACTCAGATGAACTCTTTTGCATGTACTCATGTCACTGTGGAGTTCATAGGGTATAAGCAGGAGTCATTTTGCAAAGTAAGCACATGCCTATGTGCTCTCGGAAATAGAGGTGCTTTCCTGGAACATGACTGAAATCAGAAAGAGAAAATATTAACAATGGAAAGAACCACTGTGAAAAAATAATCCAATCTTCTCTCTACCAGATGCCATAAGATGTCACCCATGGGATCATGTGTCACATATATACCTTTGTGGAGAGCTGGAACAAAATTTTCTTCTTGATTTAAAGATCTGCCATAATGGAGTTCTGGCCTTGAGTTAGTTATGCTAGTGATTAGTTATACTGACAGTGCATTAAATAGTGACTTATTTCAGCAGTTGTTCATCCCTCCGATTATTAAAAAAAATAAACTAACAAAACCCCAATGCCTTTTAGGGACAAATATGTAGGTTAAGAGGAACTGCTTGAACAAACCCCATTAACCTGTTGCTCCTTCCCTCCCTCCCTCCCTCCCTCCCTCCCTCCCTCCCTCCCTCCCTCCCTCCCTCCCTCTTCCTCTCTGGTCACACCTTTTAAATCACAAACTCAGACCTTGGTCTGTTTCTTTTGCTTTAGATCTAAAACATCCAACATGCTTGGGCCATTATATTAGTCATAGCTGATATCAAAGTCCAAAGCTGAGCTCTAAATCAGGAAAACACCCGAGGAGAGACATGACGTAAAAGAACATTAATTAATGGAGTAGCAGAAGTCTTTTGAGCTCCCAGTAACAGCTACCAAATATTTGACAGTTTTACTCTAAATGTGATCCACATTGTACCTGTTCCATATGTCTGCTGTGTAGAAAGCATGGACTGCCAGGCTTCTCCCAGGTACTCAAAATTCATTATTGTTCTATAAATCTGAAACGTCAAGTCAGATCAAAGAATCTAATGCCATCAAAGAAACTAATGCTAAGTGCCTGCAGGTTTTCACAACCTACCAGACAGATATCTTTTACCTGTGCTCACAGGTAAAACTCACTTTTACCTGTGCTCCTTTTACCTTTTGCTCACAAAAAACAGGGAGTCATTAAGGAGGCAGGTGGAGGGATAATTCTCTACCAGATCATTCATTCATTTTTCAGGGATGACAAATTTTCAGGTAGTATCAGCAGATCAGGTCTCTTGTGCAGTATCCAGTGTCGAGCATACTGACAGTGGTCAGAAAACCAGCACCTCACTGTAGTTCAGCATCTTTAGAATGACACCTGCCCTGCAGCCCTATGGCAGTGAATAGCAACTAATTCCCATAGAGGAGAAATAGCAGAGTCCTTGCATGAATGTTACTCGTGCTCTGGCTGTTCTGCACTGCATGTGCTCGATGCACCTACTCCTATTCCTTCTTTGGAGGCATCAGCAGAAAATGTCTTTTTTTTCCCTTTGGAAGAGGACACGGTGAAATCCTGACAGCTGTGAAGCCAGTGGGGATGTTGCCAGGATACCCAGCAAGGCTTTGGGACTGGGAGAAACAATGACCCAATTTTATTAGCTGCAACTTTGTAGGCGCACTTCTGAAAAAGATTGGCTTAAACAAGTGTACCACGTATCAAAGGGTCACTGCTGACATCGAGCATGTTTGAAAAGTGACCTTTACCACCTCATCAGCTGGGAGAGCTCAAAATGGCCTGGGTGACTCATGTGGTGCTTTGGGAAAGCACAGTAACTAATTTTTAAGATGACAGTGACTCAGATACACAGATCACCTCTTCCCCTTCACGTGCCCCAGAGATTGAAATAATTTTAAAATATCAGTATGGTTTTCCTAGATTAACGTTTTTTATCTTTGCACAGAGAAGAAATCTTTAAACTGAAGGTGAAAAAATATAACTATCAGTTACTGAGATGTTATTTTATTTGATACTCTCTTCCAACTCCCTTTCCTGCCTCATCCTTTTTTTTACTTCAGCTTCTCACTGGATTTCTTCTTTGATTCTTTCCCTCTCCCTCTTTAAATTCTTCCCAAAGTAAAGATTGAATACAAAAGGTCCAAGTTCTAATCCAACTTTTAAAATCACCAAGCTGACAAGAAAATGTTCTGTGAATACATTAGAAGTAAAAGAGAGTGCATAGCGGCCCACCATTTAATGTGAAGAACAAAAAAGGGGTTATTGCAGAGAAGACTGAAAATAATTGCCATCTTTGCTTCACTTTTCTCCCCCAAAAAAGATTACTTATGCCTAGATACATGACAAAATTAATTTTAACAAAGAGATTGAAATGCAAATGAGATCAGGGAGTGAACCAAAAGTCAATGGTTATTTATATAAAATAGATGTCTTAGCTCAGCAGGGCCTGATAAAATTGAGTGGATTTAAGGAACTAGCCAAGGCAGCTCTGAATTTTTGGTGATTATCTTCAAGAACTCAGCAAGGGCACTATGGTCCCAGAGGACTGGTGGAAAATGTACATCATATCAGGGATTTCAAGATCAGTTCCTTTAACTTTGTTACTCAGGTATGTACAAGAAAAGATTAAATAATCAATTTATTCAGGTTTGTGGAATAAAAAGATGCTTAAAAACCGAGTGTAAGTGTGGCAATAACAAATTGGACCAAACTAATTTAATTTTTCCTTTTTTGAAAGAGAATTGGAAAATTGTGTGGCACAGAAGATATCTGTTTAGTAAATTATAGATTCAGATTTAATTATGCTATTGATGATCTCCGCTTTAGTGATGTTATCGATGAGCTCCCAATCGACAGTAGCACATAAACTAAGAGAATATATTTTAGATTCCTTACTGCCAGTGTTCCTCGTACAGGAGTCGGGTAGGACAAATAAAAATTTGTGTTAATCTGCTGTCCCTTATTTCCACTCCTCATTTTCTATTAAGAGTGTTCTAGCTTAGAGACCATGATCTAAACAATGTCAGTAGATGTAAATACAGATTGAGGAGCCATGGAGAAAGAGCCGATTTTTGCAGTGAAAGAGGGGTTCAGTGAGGCCCCGTCTGGGTTCCTGTCCTGGTCATTAGTTTTGTGAGTGATTTAGATGATGAAGAGGCAAAATACTCAGCTGAAGAGACCCCTGGATGGAAATGGGCTGTAAGCTCTTGATGGGAGATAAGCCTTCAAAACAATCTTGATGAACTGGAGAGGGTGTCTGAGACCAGTCAGATGAAATTCAGTTAAAGTCAGGCACCAAGTGCTGTACTTTGGCAAGAAAAATGGACAAGTGCAAAGTGGCTAATGCTTGCATTATTACAACTACCAGAAAGAGTATAGTGAATATAGAGGATCACAATCTGAAATTATGTTAAAATGGGACAGTGTTGCAAGTTTGAAAAATTTTCTTCTGAGAGGTATTGACCAAGGTTTTGGATGTAAGATTGAAGAAGTATGACTTTAGAATAACTTAAAAAAAAAAGAGGTAAAATCAAAAGAATCCAAATGAAATATACAGAAACAAATGTATTTTGAAAAGGCTGGAGAAGGTGTGTTTGTTCATCTAGAAAGAGCAGGTTAAGTCATGGTCAGTCAGTCAGTGTGCAAAACAGTGTGATGAGGCCAATTTAAATGTCAGCATTTGTGCTTGTAGAGGATAGGAAGAAATCAGTTCACTTTAATCAATTTAATCAGTTAGGGAAAGCTAAATTACATATTAGGAAAATATTACACAATATGAAAGACGCAAAGCACAGCCAGTGTGTAGATTTTGTGGGATCTTCTTCACTGATAATTTCTAAGACTAAGTAGTAGGACAAAAATTTTCACAGAAAATCTAAATATAAATACCTGTCCTTAGAGTAAAACGGTCTATTGTCATTCCTTCTGGTCCTATACTTCCATGCGTGCCCGATTAAGTGATGAAGTGAATTTACCATCCATGCTGGCTGCGTGCATGTAAAAAAAAAAAACCATTATCAGGATGTGCTGAAGCAGGAAAGGGGATGGAGTGGCTGTGGTGTAACATCAGGAAGGAACTGACTCTGGCTTGTAGGGATAAGAACTGCAGAGCCCAGTTTCTTGAGGCTTTTTAGATATGGCTTTTACAGTGCAACTTGTTCTGTCTCTGTAAAATATCTCATTGAAGCTATTGGATTGGGACCGAAAAAATTGTGCTGGAAGAAGTTAAACTGAAAGTTTGAGAGAACAGCAAATATATACAAATCCAAGTGGTAATTTGCAGTAAGCCTTGTAAGAATGAAGGAAATGGGATAGTGAAGTATAGAAGAGAGGACAAGAACAGTGACCTTGTGGCCATGAGCTGGCAACCAGGAAGGGTCCAGAAGGAGCCACGTGTGATGTTAATGTCTGTCCATGATAGTGATTCAGAAGTTAGTACACTTTGGATAATGAAATAAAGTACACCAAATCTTTAGAACAGTGTTCTCCTTGGTACCCAGCTTTGTCCAGCACCCACACCTAACATTTGAGTTCCTGATCCACTGCATGACTTAACCATCTGGACCTTGTTTTGGAGAAAGGCCAAAAAAAGCTTGGAAAAACTTTTCAAATATGTGCCTATGCTAAAAACAAAACACAATATTGTAGTCATCTCTTGAGTTGAATATTCCAGGCAAAATGAGTGCAGTGCTCAGGCGCTTCTGAGCAACAATGACCCTTTTAAACACTTTGCCGATAGCATCTAAGGTCTTGCGTTGGAGGGGTCATAAGAAGGTATATAGAAATATGAAGGTTTTAGGTAATTTGCCACATGACAGTCTAGAACACAATTTGGATCTCCTTACTTTAAGGTCTAGCTCTGATTTTAAAATTTCAGCTATTGTGAAATAAAACACATCAAGATTTTCATAATGACTTTCCATTCTAACACAGCATCAATGAAAATCCTTCACAACTGAGCTCTATCAACCTAAACTTGTTAAAATACTTTTTCTATTTCATTAACTCTGAAGGTATTATTCCACCTTTACTGGCAATTTCCTTGTAAGAGTTATGTTTCAAGGCAATTTTTGAAACAATGTTTAATCCACTCTCTTCCATTCTTGCATATATTTTTTCTTTCTCTAATGAATACTAATGCTGGCAAAGAATGCAAGGCTTGACCCAGAAACAATTTTATGCAAAACCAGTTTGTACACTCTTGCTCTAAACCCAAGGGGACAATAGTCAAAGTCTCTTCACTTCTATTTCTACTATGCAGATTAATTAATTCATGTTCACAAAGTGCTCTGAAAATTTTGGCTAGTCGTGCTTATATAAGTGCTAATGTTAATACTGTGAAGAATTTTTTTTCTGTGTGTTTCAATAGACATTAGTGTCAGGAGGGAAATCCACTGAAATTAGCGGCTAACGTGCTAGCATTTGGAGACAGCCGATTATTACCGGATGACAGAAGGGTTAGATGAAGTTTTGCTGAACACTTTTATTCTTTGTTATTGTCACATGACTGACAGCCATAACAAAGGTCTGAGAGGGAGCAGCATATCTGAGTGGCTTGTGTATGCCAGTGTCTTGCACAGGTAGTTTCTGGGTAGAGCTGTTGCTCTTCACCTACCATTTTGAGGTGTGGTGGAGTAACTTCTAGTTTCCTTATCATATTAATCTTTTCCTATCCACAAACACTGTTCAAAGGGCACAATGTTTTCATTAGTCCAAGAGGAATGAGTGAATTTCTAGGTTGTGCCTTTTAGATCAAAGGAGAAGGGACACTCCATCATTCATTAAGGACCCTTAATGGGAGAGAATGATGGAGGAGCTGGAATGTTTCTAATGCCTGTCTTTACTTAGGGAGGCCATAGTCAATTTTAATGGGTAAAACTTTTCAGGTTTACTTAGAGCTGTAGTGTCCAGCTCCTGCAATGGTCAGCTTCAAAGACCACCCAGGCTGTGGAACAGTGGTGGAAAACAGCATTGCCTTGGCCTCTCAATAATGCAGGGATGATTCAAGCAGCTCTGATAAAATAAAACCCAAAACGTTTCAGTGTACAACATAGCTGAAGAAAACCGTAAATGTTAAATACACAGGCATAGCTCGTTTATCAGACCTCACAAGTATCTTTTCTCTGTGTGCACCAGACCTTATGCACTGGGTCATGGAACTTGGACAATATGCTGGGTTACGTGATGCTTGGCCTGGGCTGTCTTCTTGTGGTATATGTCCAGCCAGCCTCCATGGTCTTCTTCAGCCAGGGGCTTTGACCCTTCTCACTAGGATGCCTGTGTTGTTATGTTGTCTGTTTTTTATTTATAGTGTCTGATAAGCAATACAGTGCTCGCATACAGCCACCCATGAAGAAGCCACAATATAAAGTGCCACAGCTCTGACTTCTCTTACTCATTGACTACTTAACTGTGCTGTGCTGTAGATTAGTTAAAGGCTTCACTGTTTTTCCCTACACTTAACAATGCAAATCACACTTCTGGTGTATGCCCACCCTTACAATGGTTCTTACAGTTGTTTCAAAAAGCTCATAAAGTGGTCAGGTATTCTGTTCCATAAATTCCAGGTATTCTGTTTCTGATAGGCCCTGAATTTTTAAATCCTGTCCGTGCTGGACTTCTCAAAGTTTAACATCACACAGGAGTAACCAACAGCTTTCCTGTTTGAGGAGTTCCCATGATCAATAGGTTTGCTCATTGCCAGATTCACAGCCAGGGCTTCTTTAAACACAGCTTCCCATTTTTGTGGCACAGCAGCAGCTGTGACACAGGCCTGTGCCCCTCTTCCACACAGTGGTGAAGCAGCACATCCTGCATGTTCTCTTTCACAGAAGAGATGAACCTGGGAGGTCTGACGAAGACAGTGGCTGGGAAGTCCTGGCTGTAATGCTATGTATGTTCTACCTGTAAGGTAACATGAGGGAGAAGCCAGTTGTGAGCCTCATGTTCAGTATGTGAGGCTCTGCAGGTCTGTTTTAAAAATGTATGCCTTGGTTGTAGCAGTGTTATTGCATCTGCAATAATTGCCACCTGGTCTAAGTGAGCTGATGAAGCTCATCTCCTTTGACCTTAGCTGGTCTGACAGAAGACATGTCCTCTTCCCCAGACTTTGCTTCCCTCTATGTACTTATATAAACAACTACTTTTCTATTTATAAACCTAAATGCTGCACTACTGAAGAGCATCATAGATGATTCTGGCTTATATTTTCCTTGAATGTAAGTGTGCTGTCCCTCATGTAGTGTCTCCAGGAAGCTCTTTCATGTGAAATATGGAACACAAAGAAAGGTCATTCTGCTGTTACTATTTATCATCAAGATATAGACATTAAAAATATTTTAAAATATCAGATTTAAACTGTCCCAGAGATTATTCTATTGCTGTAAGCCAGCAGTGGGGAACAAGGAACAGAAAGGAAGGAAACCATTAGAAAAAATAATAGAATAACTCAGTATTTCTTTATATAAAGAAAAATGGGCTCAGGCTTGTCAGTGTGCCATTTATTATACACTATCTTACTTTTGTTTTGCTGTTTACTTCAAATGCCAAAGAACCTCTGAATTGGCAGCGATGAATGGAAGTTTTCTGGCATGCAGCAACACCAAGTTCAAAGGAACAAATGTGATCAGCCCCAGTAAAACACATTCCCTGTTTCATTGTATGCAGGCTCTCTTGTGTGTTTATTTAATTTCACTCTAGTCATACAAGACAAAAATGATGAGATGCGAGTTTACCTGGTAGCCTTCTTTCAAAAACCTTGTTATGTTGACAGCAACAACAATGTATTCAAAACAGATCTTTGGCTTAATACAATCCTTGCTTTCAAGGTAGGCCAAGGTTATAATAAAAATGCTTAAATCTTGTATGATGAATTATCTTCAAACTCGAAAGCATTTTGAAAAAGAAAGGTTCTAAGTAAATGCGGTCAGTGAAGCAAAAGTGAAATAAGTTTCTTTGGTAAACAAGTCAATAGCAGAGACAGGGGTAGAACTCATTAGTATTGTAATTTGAGGGATCTTAACCAACATTAGACAATAAAATCCTGAAAGTGGTATTAAAGTTTAATTTCAGTGGAGCTATGAGGTTTTATAACATCTGAAGAGCGAGATGCTTCTGCGGAAGCATTACCTTGCACTTTCCACTAGGGAAGAGCCAGTTAAATGAGATATTTCATGCCTGTTTATGTTGAGTGATAGGCCACTTGTTAAAGTTTACCTGCTCCTGAATCTCAGCAAACTAATAAGTAGATGTTCTGGAGTAGCTTGGCCATAATCTGGTGGACATGGGCTGTTCTCAGACAGAACAGGAGGTCAGAAGGCTCTTGGTGGCTCATATAAATAACAAATGCTATTGTAAGATGTTTTTTGTGTTGTCTATGCGTGAAGGCAACGCTGTTAGGATAGCGGCCCTAGTCCAAGAAAGTCTTCTGTAAATGTATGGGTATTATGCAATAACAGCCCGAATGTATGTGCATGTACAGCACTGTTGGGAAAAGAGATAAAGTATTAGCTTTCACCTGCAAAGCTGAGGTGATGTCCTTCTTTATGGGACAAGTATCTGGGCAGCATAGTCTATTGAGAAATGACAAATTTTGGCGCGTAGTTAAGCATTTCCTAGATAAGGAGCTAGCACTGAGAGCCTTCAGCTCTGAAAACATCTTCTTGCTTCCTGAGCTGTCTGAAATGGTCAGTATTATGATCCAATGTCAATTGATAGACAATATCCTCCTTGCCCCTGTGAGAAACTACTTGTAACTCCCTGAAACAGGGGCTGTGAGAAACAGGACTGTGGGAAACTGAGAAAAACAGCCTGAGAAAGAGATAAGTGATGGTGGGGAACAGAGGCCCCCTGAGCTGAGGAATGTCTCAAACAGTCACAAGTAACAAAATTACAGTCACAGGGTGGATTGTGTGGAGTTTGGAGCTGATAAGTGTTCCTGGATAGCACAGGATGCAGCTGGGGGAGGGAACCCTGTGAAGGCAGGACGGTTCTGCTCTGGAGCATCTTGTGAAGTTTCAAGGGCCATCTGTCTGGTGAATGACCTTTGCTTCACTATCTGTGAAATGCATATTAAAGTTGAAACCCCTGCATATGCTAATGAAGATTAACAAGATCATGCTAATTACATCGTCCCATGCAGCACCTTACCCCTCCCCATGCATGGGATATGTAGGTATGTGGGTCAACCTAGTGGATGGACACAAGGAAAGCGTGTATAAATTGAGAGGGGGTGAGGAGTGAAATATAGAAAGAAAAAAGATGTGAAGAAGAAGATATCCAGCCAAGAACTTACTGGGAAAACTGAGTGACTGGTTTAAGGCTACTCCCCCTAAACCCACGGCAAAGGGATCTAGTGACAGCAGGGCATGGGTAGGATGCCCTCATGCAAAGCCACTAAGTGTGGGGCTCCAGGCTAAGCAAATATTTGCTAAAGGAAGCAGTAATGGGTGTAAATGCCTGGAGCAGGCAGGAAGGCGTGAAAGGAGGCCTGGCTACATGTTGGGGAATGACTGCCATGGAAAAAAGTCCCTGGAAGAACTACCCTGGTGTACCCTTTCCCACTCTATTTTTCCCCTTCTCCCCACTGGTGTGGAAATCATATAGGCCACAATGTTGAAGGTGGAAAGGGGCTGACATTTCCAAATCTGGGCCCTGGTAAAGCAACATGGCAGCTCCTGACCACTGAGTGCAGGGATCAAACCCCACTGACTGTTGCTTAAACCCTGCCCCTGCTATGCCATCTCATGCATATCCCTAGAGGAAGGGGGCCATGCAGCAACCCACAGGCCTGCACAATATTCAAGGATGAAACCATGTTATCCAGTCACTGTCCAAGCCTTCAGTACATGCCATGAGGTCAGTGTGATACCACAGATACATGGCACTTGGCCACATGATGTTTAATACCAGGCTTAAGAGTGACAAACCGTACCAGCAAACGTGGTTCAGTCCCTCCAGTCCATCTGTCATAAAACAGGTTACATAAAATGCATGTTATTTCTTAGAAGGGCCACTTTGGAAATTTCAGAGGAAGGTTTAGCTCTGAAGTTGTCACCTGAAATTCCCTGTCTTCCACCAGTTGTCACCCTGTTCTCTGATAACCAAATACTTTCAAATCCTTAAACAGAGGTTAATCAGCTCTCCCAAATCATGTCTCTTTCTTCAGTTTAGGGCAACTTGGATATCAAGACTCTGCCAGGCAATTGCTTGTGCACTTTGCCATCTTATTGAGCCCCCAGACCTTGAGAACTTGCTGTATTACTGGGAAAACAACTTAATCACATGGGATGCATGAAAACCTTACTGGTTTTGAACTTTAAATTTTCAATTTTGCTAAATGCCTCCCTGTTCTTGAATGAGAAATGGCAGAATGAGCACCCACTAGCTTCTTTGGATGGTGAATTATTTCTGTTTCTCACCAGGAATGACCTTACTGGGAACAGAAAGGTGCTAAAGAGCACACAGCTCCCTTTTGACAGTGGCAGATGCTACTGCAGCTTGGCCAGAGTCTGCTGATATGACTCAGTGTTGCCATGCAGATAGATACCACTGCATCCAGCCTGGGAGCACTTCAGGTTAGCAGTCCCTATCTCCTTAACATTTCTTCAGATTAAGTTTTGACAAAAGGAGACACCTCTAAGAGATGTTTGTTTTCCCAAATCCCTGCTTTGATGCAAGAGAGCAAGAATGATTGCAGGCAAGTAACGGCCTGATCTGAGCAAGTTGAGGAGAGGAGTATCTGCCTGTGGTGAGAGCCCACACCTCACCATTGCCCCTGGCTTGCCTGCATGGGCTCTGTGTGTAGTGGCCCTGTGGCAGCCCTGGGAGCAGCTGGGGGTTGGAATGACCCTTGATAACAATGAGGAGAATAAACAGAATTCGTGGCTGCCTTTCAACACAGGGGGAGGGGAAAAGACTTTCTTTCTGAGGAACCTCAGTTGGCCCCAGCCTATTGTAACTACAAAGGTGGTGTTTGTCTTTTTTCAGTCCTTAGGAAAACTGAATGACTGTCACCAGACATGCTCTAAAAATATCCAGGCAGATCTCCAAACTGCTCTGGGGAGGCAGTGAGCTCTCTGCAAGAGATGACAAACCAGGCTTAGATCACAGCAGATCCCAGGTCATGGCTGCAAAGTGCTGCCTCCCTCATTGCTTGCAGAGTGCTAGCAATTTGGAAATGCTAATCAAAACTTTGGAGAAATAACTTGTCCTTTAGCTGAGAGGGAGGAGATATAAGGAATAAACAAATTTCTCAGCCCATTTCTTTTATTTAAGCAAACTTTGATCTTGTGTCCACCTTCTGAAAAGATTGCCTGAATGACTTGTGGTCACTGGCTTTGTTCTGCACTTTTTTCCCCTTGCCCTGCCCTTGTCACTCTTCTTTTCCTTGCACAAACAGAAAAAGCAAGTTTGTCCTTAAAAGAACTCAGATGTCAGCTTGTACCTGTACTTCTTGGCCTCTACATCTTTGTATCGATTCATACCAGCCGGTAAATCAATCTACTTTTCTAATTACGAGATTTAGATACTATACATGAAACTGGTTTGTAAAGACAACATTTTCCTGTATTTTTATCTCTACTAGGACAAGAGTTTTCTGTTTTATTTTCCATGTTGTTAGTTTCACTTTTTAACAAAAATAGATTTATGCATTCAGCAAAACACTTGAAGATGATCATAAAACCTGGGGAGGGTGGTATGAAGGAGATAGGAAGGACTTTTAGTTTCTGTATGTGTCCAGCAACTGTTTTCTGCCTTTTTTTTTTTTTTTTCTTTTGCAGTGAGTAGTGGAAAAGGTTCCTCTTTATAAATTTGTACTGATGTACCAAGTCATAGGCAGTCTGGTAGAAGTGGCTAGTGGAGTTGTTTCTCTGAGTATTTTCCACCTGAATGAACTGCCACAGCAGAATCAGGAGGAAGATGCACTTCCATGTGGTCTCCCAGTGATGCTCTATGTACTATCTTGCTGCACTGGTATGCAACAAGATTTGTATTTGGGACATTCAGACCTGTTGAAGGAATCCCCTGGAGTTCTGAGGTGGTGACACATTTGCATCTGCTAATCAGGCTGGGAAGGTGAGAACTGTAGGATTTAACTGATGGCTCTCGATGAGCTGGCAAATGTGAGACTCCCTCTGTAGTCAGTGGAAAAGAGCATGCCTGGGAAGGAATCATGGAAGAAAGTTTTCAGTGTAATGCCTGGTCCCACTTTCCCAATGATTGGAGTGAACCTGAAATTTAAGCTGGATGAAGACATGGGAGCTGAATCTCACCCCTGTCATTAAGGTTGCAAGAACTTCTGTCTCTGTTCTGTATCCCAGTCTCCTGCATGGGAAGGCAAGTCATAGAATCATAGAATGGTTGGGTTGGAAGGGACCTTAAAGATCATCCAGTTCCAAACCCCCTGTCATGGGCAGGGACAACATCCACTAGACATGGTTGCTTAATGCCTCAATCAGCCTGGCTTGAACACTTCCAGGGAGGGAGCATCCACAACTTCTCTGGGCAACCTGTTCCAGTGTCTCATAAGGGAGGTTCTCCAGCCCCTTCATCATCTTTATGGCCCTCCTCTGGAACCCGATCAAGCAGGTCCATGTCCTTCTTATGATGCAGGCCCTAGAGCTGAACACAGTACTCCAGGTGGGGTCTCAGGAGAGTGGAGTAGAGGGAGAGAATCACCTCCCTCAACATGCTAGCCATGCTTCTGATGCAGACCAGGTTATGGTTGGCTTTCTGTGCTGTGAGCACACATTGCTGGCTCATAGCCCGTATTCTATCCAACAATACCACAAAGTCCTTCTCCTCAGGGCTGCTCTCAATCTACTCATTGCCCAGCCTGTATTTGTGCTTGGGATTGCCTTGACCTATGTGTGGGACATTGCACTAGGTCTTGCTGATCTTCATGAGGTTCACACGGGCCCACCTCTCAAGCCTGTCAAGGTCTCTCTGGATGGCACATCCCTTCCCTCCAGCATGTCAGTCACACCACACATCTTGGTGCCATCAGCAAACTTGCTGAGGGTGCCACTGAAATCCCACATCCATGTCACAAAGGTGTTAAAAAACATCTGTTCCAACACCAATCCCTGAGGAAGGCCACTCATCAATGCTCTCCACTTGAACATTGAGCCATTGACTACAACACTTTGAGTGTGACCATCCAGCCAATTCCTTATCCATCAAGTGTCCATCTATCAAATCCATGTCTCTCCAATTTAGAGACAAGCATGTCATGTGGGACGCTGTAAAATTCTTTGCATAAGTCCTGGTAGATGATGTCAGTTGCTCTTTCCTTATCTACCAGTGCTGTAACCCCATCATGGAAGGCCACCAGATTTGTTAGACACGATTTTCCCTTACTGATGGCCTGTTGGCTGTCACCAATCACGTTCTTATTTCCCATGTGCCCTAGCATAGTTTCCAGGATGATCTGCTCCATGATCTGTCTGGGCACAGAGGTGAGCCTGACTGGCCTGTAGTTCCCTGGGTTTTCCTTTTATCCCTTTTAAAAAATGGGAGTTATATTTCCCCTTATCCAGTCAGTGGGAATGTCACCAGTCTTCCATGACTTCTCAAATATGATGGATAGTGGCTTGACCACTTCATCCACCAGTTCCCTTAGGACCCTTGGATACATCTCATGAGGTCCCATCGACTTGTGAACCTTCAGGTTCCTTAGCTGGTCTCAAACCTGATCTCCTACAGTGGGTGGTTCTTCAATCTCCCAGTCCCCACCTTTGCCTTCTGCATCTTGGGTGGTGTGGCTGGAGCACTTGCTGGTGAAGACCGAGGCAAAAATGTCATGGAGTACTTCAGTCTTCTCCGTGTCCTGGGTAACCAGGTCTCCCTTTACTTTCCAGAGAGGGCCCACATATCCCCGAGTCTTTCATCACTGACATAGTCCCCAGTGCTCTAGGGTTGACACATACTTCATCAATGTGCTGAACCTCACCTCTCTCACAAGCAGCTGCACCTGCTCGCAATTGTTTGTGTAAGCAAAGTTTGGAGATCATATATTACTCAAAAAAAGCAGCACATTCTGTATCATGGACTGAGGCTTGCTTTGCTTTATGGAGGTTCTTTTTTCATGGCTATCTTGTCAGTGTGCATCAGCTTGGCAAGTAATACGTTTGCTGAAGGGAACAACAGTGCATGTATAGATATTTAGAAGGAGGGCACTTAGATAGATGTTTCTGACCCAAAGTGACTAATTGCTTCTGATAAAGGACTGGGAGACATTTGCATCAGTGGTGTTGTGCCGACAGATAATGAATGAGGATGCTGCTGAACAGGCATGTAAACAAAAAAGATGGCAAGTTAAGCTTCAGTGTGGCTAAAAACCAGGAGATAAAACAGAGAGCAGTGCTTCAGAAATGTAAAAGATTAAAAATGTTCAGAGGAGAGAAATGTTACTGTCTGTCTTCCAGGACTGCAATAAAATAAGTGATAAAATGCATAGATACCATGTCATTAGTATGAGGTTCCAAGTGCTCTACAAACATTTTAATTAATAGCTCACAGAATCAGTGTGAGCCAGAAAAGTACCATCAGCCTGTCATAGCCCACATGGACAGGAGAATTCAAACTGCTGTTTGTCTCTTTAAAGAGGAGAGATAGATTGTAGACACAAACCTTTGATTTTTTATGCTTTTTCTTTTCAGAACCCTAGTTTTCTGAACACAGGAGAAATGATATGAGTAATAACAGCCCTATTCTCTGGTCAAGAACCACCCCAGATCTTAACACAAAAGTTCTTAATTTTCTCTCCAGGATGAGGTCTTGGACTCATTCAGCATGATCCTTCACATTTTTGTGTCCCCAGATTTCTTCTCTTGACCCCTTGCTCACAGTTCTGGTATAAGAATCAGCCAAATGATTTCAGTGCACCTATCTTTTGTTTCAGATGGTGATGTACTTGTGGTGGAACTGTTAATTTATCTTTTGAGTTCCATTAGGAACTTGGATGTTTCTACCAGGATCCTACAAACAGAAAGTTGATGAAGTCTCTGTATTTCTTATCTGGGTCAATTGGTTTCCTAAATACACAGATCACCTTCAAGCTTTTTGTTTTTTGAGTGGCTTGGAGAGATACCCCAGAAATCAGAATGTCAGCCCTTGGAAGACCCCTCTTCTTCCTCAGCTCTTCCAGCTTTCTGTGTTTCACATTGCAGCCACACAGCTGCAGCAACTACTGAACATTACTGGATGATTTCTGCTTTTCTACATCCCTTGCAGGCCACTCTTTTTTACAGGACCTATCAGATACAGCTCTCCCAGACTCTTCTTGTGCTCTATGCCTCCCCTGGATAAGATCAAGGGTCATTACAGATGCTACCCAACAGGTTCAGAAAACCCAAAGTCCTCTTAACAGCTTCCTTTAATCATTAACTCAGAAGACCAGTCTAAGACAACTAAAATGGAGCCTGAGAAGATCCTGGCAGAGGGAAGCCTTGGTGTAAAGGACTCTGATGTCAGCAAGAGCCTTGCTTTCGGCAGAGCTGAGGTGCTGTTGCTTTGTCCCCTTCTTTAAGGCAGTCCTGAGCTCAGACTGACTTTCCAGTAGTGAATCATCTGTGTGCCTCCGAAGGGCAATTTCAACTATATCAAATGAGGTGAAAAATTTTTAGGAATGACAAAAACTGTATTGCACAGGGGGACCAAGTCTTAAAACAGGGACAACATGCTGCTACATCCCTCTTCTAGCAAATAGTGCTCAGACACTCATCTCAAACATGGGAAGGTGATTTAGGATTCAGGGCAGATACAAACCATGTCTTTGCCCCTCTCAAGCCACTGCCATGGCCAGTAAACCACAAATCTTCCCAGCACATGGGTCTCAGTCTGGTCAGTTGCTTGGCTTAGCAAGGCCTGAGACACACAATGGGCAACATGAAACAACTATTTGCCCAAATGCTCTTTTCAGGGCCCTCATATCTCAGAGTTGCACATTTTAGGAGTGCAGCTGAGCAGCTGCATAGCCAAATGCATATGATATGTTAATTAAGTGGGAGTAGGTAGGAGCAGTTTTTTCTCTTCTTCTTGTAAGTCCAGGAGCAGGTGATCGCCTTTACCTCAGTGATGCCTTGGCACCTTCTTAATTCACCATACCCTACCCTGCAATGAAATGACTGAGATTACACAAACTCAGCACCTGTGAAAATACAAACCAATTATTTTTATAAGCCTGCAATGAGTTCCTATCAAAGAGCCTTCTGACAGCAACTGTGTTGTTTAGGAAAGGGTTTGCGGGACACAATAATTATGTCAAGTTGTCCCAGCTCTGTAGAGACATGGCATACAGAAATGGCTTTGAATGTGCTTTAGAAATGCATCTGGTCACGTTCCCCTTCCTGGCAACGCTCTCCAGGGATGCTGGAACAGGAGGGAGATGACAGTGAAATGCTGGTGCTGGTGTCAAGGTGCAATCCAAACTTAGTTGACACCAACAGTGGTGATATCCACCATGCCAGGAGAAACCATATGATTAAATATGAAATAATCACGGGGCATTTCACTGCTTAGAGGTGTTTGTTTGTGTAGAACCGTGTGGCTGTTTCAGAAAAATCCTTTTCTTGCTCTGTCAGGTCTTGTATGGGAATGGGACTTCAGGAAAAGACATCATACCAGTGTTTGGCTGGTAAGAACTCACAAACAGCAGAGGAGCAGTGGCAGCACACCCAGATGGAGGGCAGCAAGCAGAGACCAGGGCAGGGCCGAGCCCTGATGCAACATCCACTCCCACAGACACAGCTGGCTGCATCCCCTGAGCCTGGCTCCTTTGGGCACCGGAGCATCCCCTGAGTTCTTGTAGCGAGGGCTGTAAGACTCCCCGCTGTGCAGAATGTCTCCCCAAGATTTCCATCTCTTCTTGGCAACAGGCAGGCACAGTCAGCCGCGTTACAGCCTGGGTTTAGCAGAGGAAAAGCAATTCCTGCTGCGAACCAAGGCTGGCTCCAGCAGCTCTCTTGCGAGCCCTAGTGATAGCAGGACTTGCCTGCAGACAGAGCGGGACCCTGAAACACATGCCAGTTCTCACAGAGAGCACTTGCTAGGAGAAAAAGGAAAATGTTTCATCCCCATGCTAAACAGATTTTCCATCCTTCTCTTCTCAGAGAAGATGGAAGCACCAAAGAACATCACTGACCTCCACAACGGTCTGCAGAGCTGAAAGACTTGTATTACGTTCATCCCCAAGACAGAGATAAGGGGCCAGGATAGAAACGAAGGAAGGCAGAGGTTGTTGAAATTTAATATTTCTTCCTGTCACATCAAAAATCCCACGACATTTGCATTCAGAGGGTTGTGGACCTGGTAGCAGAGCCATTTAGTCCCCCTTCCATGAAGCGGTGAAACACATGCTTTCACCCCACAGTGAATGTTGTGTGGAACAAGGACGGGCACCAAACTGCTGTCCTGGATGGGGCTGCAGATCCCAGCTGAAAGCCTGACTTTCTACTACACCTCATAGTAGAAACAATGTGATGCTGTTATGAGTTTTATTTGTTTCAGGGGTCTTTTTTCCCACTTTTTATCACATGCTCAGTTTAAGCCTTGGAAATCGGGGTGCTGAGTATCGATACACACACAAAGGTAGCTCAGGTGGCTTCTTTTTCAAGTAATGTTTTGTAACTGCAAATTTGCTTTACAGGCGTCTGGTTCAATGGAAAAATCAAACACCCAGTGATTCATATCCAAGTTCACATCACCAGGCAACTGGTGAGGGGGAAAGCAGAACATGTAACGTGTTTCTTAATTCAAGGAATGTCTAATTTGCCATTCCTGGATTAGAGCACAATTATTTTTTAATCCGAAAACTGGAATTAGTGACTGGTAAATATTGTTAAGGGCAATCTGCCCAGTGCATGCTCCTAATAAATTTCCCTCTATTCTAAAGAGGTCAGATCAAAAGACAGTTCGGTATCTCCTCAAAACTAGCACTAGTCTCTCAGTAAGTGAATTGCTGAGACCTGTCAGGATATTGCTTCTGGAGTTTCTGAACAAATAACATGTAATTCAGTCTTTTTCTCTCTCATCTGATGAGATTAGAATGAATGCAACAGAAGGTGAACAGAAACCAGACTCAGACAAGGATCTAAAAGCATGTGTGTGTACATGTACTTATATATATATATACATATGTACACTGCTAATTTTTATATTCATCTTCAGGAGTTATTTTAATTTCCTAATTTTGCTTGTTGACATTAACTAGGTAAATTTAAAAAGAAATTTTACACTTGATGGGGCAAGTCCTGGTCTCGTGTAATACAGAGCACTATATTTATATTTATACCACAATAAAACAAATAATTTTTTTCTATATTTATATTTATGCCATAATAAGTGAGATCAGCATTTGGCAAAAAAAGATACTCTGAAGATGATAAAACAAACCTCTCAGTCTTCTTTAAATAAAAAGACATTTTCCATCTGGTTAGTGCTAGGTCTGAAAAGGCAGTTTTCTTCATGAGGAACTTCCAAAACTGATAAGTCTCAAAGTTCAAAGTTTCCATCTTGTTCTCAGCCAGCTTCTTTTTTTATTGACAGTATCTGGGCTAGCTATAGGAATAGAGCAACAAATCTGTTCTTCCTGGATTTCTAATTGCTGCAGTCTTCTAAAAAGCTGTCTGGCAAGGGTACTGGATTTATCTTCAGGAGTGAAATTTAAGTAGTTTGGAGACAAAACAGTTGAACACAGGCCTCATTTTTCTTTTAATATAGGCAGCAAGAGGTTTCCCACTGGTTTAAAAAGAAAGCAAGCTGAATATGCTTCCTCTAGGCTTACATACAAGTGTCCAAGCAGAAAAATTATAATTCCAGGAAAAATCACCCAGTTTACTCCAAACTGAATATGAAAAGGAAGTCAAAGAGACAAAAATGTCAACTTCATCCTGTGTCAAGATGATCCTTTTTATTGACTTATATATATATATATATATATATATAGTGTGCTATACTGTACCTTACCCAGTAATAATGCAGCTTCTTCTTTGAATTGCTCATCTGGGATGCTCAAGAAAATGTACAGATATTCATTTTATCTTCCCAAACTTCTATGTGGGGAGCATAAAATAACAGATGGGGAAAATGAGGACGTAAATTTTAAGTTCTCAAAGATATTTGCCTTCTCATTCCTTAAATCAGTTGGGGAATGCCTGGTCTTGATTCCCAGATACTCTTTCCAAATAATCATCTTCTCCTTACAGAGGGACAGCCTCCTTCAGCTCATAGGAATTATCTTTGACCCACAGCATCCCGGGTAAACATCACCTCTGATCCTCAATCGTGTCTCCCACAGTCAGCAATGAAAGGGCAAGACAAAGCAATCCAGGTGGTTCTGGGTGAGGAACATCTTAGTCCTGTCTTGTTGTACAGGCTTGACAGAGTGTGCAACAGCTTGAATGGCTGAATCAGACCTCTGGACAACACTTGGAGAAATACCTGCTCACCTGATGGCCCAGTCCGGGTGACAATGGTGAAAGATTTGTGAGTCCTCAAAACATCACCTTGTTTTTTAGTTTTCTTATGTTGAGTTTTATATTAAGGTAAGAAAATGAGAACAATGTTCTTTTTTATCAAGAAACCACTTTTATCTTGGTCTGGTTAAAATATTTTTGTGAAATTATACATAACAGGACTGAAAATACCCACCCAATGGCCAGTGGCATTTAAAGCTCAACCAAAGCCTTTAAAATATAAATAAAAATACAAATCAGTTTAGCATCTAATGTTATCACTTTTTGATTTCCATGTACTTTCATAACATCAGCTTATTAATTCCCATAACTGACAATAAAGTGTTTTACAGATGAGAAAAGTAATGAAGAGAATCTGTTAAGAGGCCAGATTTAAGGCTGTAAGATGACTTTTGGCTTTTTCAAAAGAACATTAAATACTTGAGGTGCTGTGTCAAAATCTGCAATTATACTATAAATAAAAAACAGAGAAGAGAGGAGGAACATCAATGTTTAGCAACTTGTAAATCTCCTACAGAGATGTATAGGGAAGTGCTGCCTGCCTGGTGGCTGGTTTGGAGGTGAGAGGTACAAGTCCATGTCCTATCTTCCTCAGTGCAAGCCAAACCTAGAAACTGCTGCAAAATATCAATAAAATGGCAGGTATCAATATCAATAAAACGACAGGTAGTATGAAGATCTGCTCATAAAACCAGCCTGTAGTTTTAAAATAGATTTTGGCTTTGTTCCTTTTGTGGGATTCATACTTCTACTAAATTAAAGTTTGACACAGGCACTTTGATACATTAAGTCACAGTTTATTATAAAAATCCCATTGCCTCTTTCAAAATATGAAATATTATCTCAGCTAATCCTGTCATCATCCATTATTTTGGCTATTCATTAGCATATGGTTTAATGTGCTTTATGTGATAAGTTGTGTTACAAACTTCCAAGGTGCTTTGCTATGCAGCTTTAGGACTGGATAAACTTCTCAAGATCTTATATTTCATCTAACAGTTTGGGGTGTGTTAGGTTGCTAACCCAGAGCTTGCTCAAATCCTCCCGCCCCCCCAATATGAGCTGGTTTGGAGTTCTGCGTTTTTCTCACATTCCCTTCTGAGTGAGGTTTTCTCTAACAGCCAGATGGCTGCTAGAAAACAGGAAGGCCTGTAGGTGGTCTTTATGATTAATATTTTAGTAGATTGCTACAGCTGCTTATTCAATGGTCAAATAAAGATTACGTCAGGCTACAGAAAACATTCAATTAACTAATAAACTGTAACTGTGCATTTTTTATATTTGTTTTCATTTTGATCTGCTGCTTATAGCAGAAACAAGAGCAGAGGACTTTATAACACGTATCTTTTTAAACCTGATTAGTTATGGTCTTTTGTAGCTTCAGTCAATAAATAGATTGAACCAAGATGGCCTTCTGAAGTCATCTATATAAATTGATCACTGATACTCCACAAGCTGTGAACCACTTTGAGATGTAAGAAGTACTGCATTAATACACTGACAGAACCAGTGAAAGAATGCTTATTTTAGAAGTAGATATTCACAATTTTATATGAAGATTGCAAATCAGTTTCGTAGCCATCCCTAGCACAGATAGTTCCTCTCTGGAGCATCTAACAGCTGGCTAAATTGGATCCGTTGTCAACTGGTCAGTCCCATAAGTGAGCAAGGCAATACAGAAAAACATTAAAGTGCTACAAGGAGAGAAGTAGTGCAAAATGAAACAGTCATTTGAAAATTAAACAGATGGGATAGAGTCTTTTCACCTCCCTGCAAGATTCAAGACAAAAGCTAAACCAAATTGTTCTTTGGAGCTCTAAATGAATCTTATTCTACCAGATTGCAAAACATAAAGTTTACTCTCCTATAATATACCTTTTTTTTTTTTTTTTTTTTTAAAGTAAGAATTTTGGAATGGGTAACCTTAATCTGAGTGATTAAGACTTACAATATGTAATTTGTTTCTATAAAACCCAGATATTTAATTTAGGGCAACACACATTCCCAGTATTTTTTTAGAATATTTACAAAAGTAATTAGAGGGAAAAAAAGTACAATCAGTATTTGTGATTGTGGTGGGTTGACCCTGGCTGGACACCAAGTGCCCACCAAAGCTCTCTGTAACTCCCCCTCCTCAGCTGGACAGGGGAGAGAAAATATAATGAAAGGTTCATGGGTCAAGATAAGGACAGGGAGAGATCACTCACCAGTTACCATCATGGGCAAAACAGATTCAACTTGGAGAAATTAGTTTAATTTATTACCAATAAAATCAGAATAGGATAATGAGAAATAAAACCAAATCCCTTCTTCTTGGGCTTAATTTCACTCCAAATATTCTTAACTCCTCCCACATAGCAGTTCAGGGAGAAGGGAAATGGGGGTTGTGGTCAGTTCATCACCCATTGTTTCTGTTGCTCCTTCCTCCTCAGGGGGAGGACTCCTCACACTCTTCTCCTGCTCCAGTGTGTAGTCCCTTCCACAGGAGACAGTCCTCCATGAATTTCTCTAGCATGAATCCTTCCTATGGGCTGTAGTTCTTCAGGCACAGACTGCTCCAGTGTGGGTCCCCCACAAGGTGACAAGTCCTGCCAGCAAACCTGCTCCAGCGTGGGCTCCTCTCTCCACGGGTCCACAGGTCCTGCCAGGAGCCTGTTCCAGCACAGGCTTCCTATGGGGTCACAGCCTCCTTTGGGCATCCACCTGCTCCAGCATAGGGTCCCCCAGGGGCTGCAGGTGGGTCTCTGCTCCCCCATGGAGCTCCACGGGTGCAGGGCACAGCTGCCTCACCACGGGCTGCACCGCGGGCTGCAGGGGAACCTCTGCTCTGTGCCTGGAGCACCTCCTGTCCCTCCTTTTCACTGACTTTGGTGTCTGCAGAGTTTTTTCTCTCACATGTTCTCACTCCCATCTCTCGACTACTATTATGCAGTGTTTTTTCTCCCTTCTTACATATATTATCCCAGAGGCACTACCACCATCACTGATGGGCTCAGCCTTGGCCAACAGTGGGTCCATCTTTGAGCTGTCTGGCATTGTCTCAGTCGGACATGGGGGAAGCTTCTAGAAGCTTCTTACAGAAGCCCCCTTGCTACCAAAACCTTGCCATGAAACCAATACAATGATGAAAAGAGACACAGGTATAGCAAAGCATAGAAACAGGCAGAAGATGTACACAATCCCCATTATGGCCATATTTACCATTAAATAACTCTGTAATTATGGTTGGTGAAAACTACCGTTCATGAGTCTCAGTTAGAATTGATTGTTAAATAGATCTATCTGAAGCATTTGTCTTCATGGAAGAATTAATGTAGAGGTTACCTCCTATATGCAGTTTCACACCCTTAATTTCTAATTAAGATTAGACTGCAGTTAAATTTAACCCTAACTGTTAATGAATTGCTGTGTTGGCTGTAGACTGTTCCTAAACAAAAGTCTCAAATATTAGGCAGTTTTAATCCAGTGAAAGGACCTGTGCACTAAATCAGGCATGTTTGTGAGTCTGATACATGTATATATACACATATATATGTCAAAGCATGACAGTTGTTTTGTTCCATGGATTAATCCTGGTTTTTGTCTTGGCCTAAGGTACAGATATTCATTATGGTTGCCTTCTCAGAAGAAGAACAATGCAGAGATGCCATCAGGGTGTACTGGGTTAATGACTGGCAAGCACCCATCAAGTGACTATCTCATTCCCCCTTCTCAACAAGACAGGGGGAGAAAATGAAAAACTCATGGGCCAATTTAAGGAGAAACTTGTGAGTCAATTGAAGGACAGAGAGCTTGCTTACCAATTACTATCACGGGCAAAACAGGCTTGACTTGTGGAAGATTAATTTAATTTCTTGACAATTAAATGAATAGAGTAGGATAGTGAGAAATAAACACAGAGCTAAAACCACCTGCCCTCCTTCTTCCCAGGCTCACTCTTTCATTCCAGTGTCCTCTACCTCCTCCCCTCTGAGTGGAACAGAGAAATGTGGGTTGAGGGTTGTGGTCAGGTCCCTCTCTGACTGGCAGCTCTCCAGCCACTCCTCCCCAAGCCTGTAGCGCTGCTGGGGGTTGTTGTGGCCCAAGGGCAGCCCCCGGCATTTGCCCTCAGTGAAATTCCTCCAGTTGGGCTCAGCCCATGGCTCCAGCCTGTCCAGGTCTCTCTGCAGAGCCTCCCTACCCTCGAGCAGATCAACACTCCCACCCAACTGGGTGTCATCTGCAAACTGACTGAGGGTGCACTCCATCCCCTCGTCTAGATCATCAGTAAAGATGTTAAACAGGAGTGGCCCCAACACCCAGCCCTGGGGGACACCACTCCTGACCGGCTGCCAACTGAATTTAACTCCGTTCACCACAACTCTTTGGGCCCGGCCATCCAGACAGTTTTTTACCCAGCAAAGCGTGTGCCCATCCAAGCCGTGAGCAGCCAGTTTCACCAGGAGAATGCTGTGGGAAATGGTGTCAAAGGCCTTGCTAAAGTCAAGGTAGACAACATCCACAGCCTTTCCCTCATCCAATAAGCAGGTCGCCCTGTCGTAGAAGGAGATCAGGTCTGTCAGGCAGGACCTGCCTTTCATAACCCCATGCTGACTGGGCCTGAGCATCTGGTTGTCCCACATGTGTTGTGTGATGGTGTTTAGGATGAGCTGCTCCATCAGCTTCCCGGGCACTGAAGTCAAGCTGACAGGCCTGTAATTTCCTGGATCATGCTTCCAACCCTTCTTATATATGGGTGTCACATTGGCCGATTTCCAATCTGTCAGGACCTCCCCGGTCAGCCAGGACTGCTGGTAAATGATGGAAAGCGGCTTGGCGAGCACCCAGCCAGGTCCTTCAGCACCCTCGGGTGTATCCCATCCGGTCCCATAGACTTGTGTGTGTCTGTGTGGTGCAGCAGGTCACTGACTGTCTCCTCCTGGACTGTGGGAGGCTCATTCTCCCAGTCTCTGTCTTCTGACTGAGGCGGCTGGATTCCCTCAGTACAACTAGTCGTTATTGAAGACTGTCCTTCAGCTGTTGCCTCAATCTTCTGGGATTAAAGGCATTCTATCTAGTGGACATTTTGGAGATGTCTAGGTTTTTGGTCTGGACACATGTGGACATGCTAGAGTTGATATTAGAGATGCTTCTTCAGCTGGAGTGTGTCCAGACTTCATGTGAATAAGAACTGGTAGAAAGGTTGAAGGAAAGTGGCATTCTATGCAGCCTGAAAGTGTGGAGGATTTGCAATTGTAAAGATGACTCACCACATAAAATTTTGGAATGGGATTCCTGTTATTTTTCAGATATACACATACCTCTTTCCTGGTCTGAAAGAATAAATTGTGTGGTGTTAAGATATTGCTCTGCTGTTTCATTGCACTGTCTTATGCTCCAAATCCACAGCAAGGTTGCTGATTGAATGTAGGACTGGGTAAGCCACAGAGAAGTTTAGGTCTTCTCAGGATAATAGTCCATGTGCACCACAAGCCAGGAAACATGAATTTAGATATATCCTCTACAGTACATGCAGAACATGTCCAGTTACATCCAAATGATGACTGTAGAGGCAGTCCTCAAACCTTTCTGAGGCAGCCACATGGAGACAGAGCACTCCTTCATTGCATCTGCACTGGAATCAAATCTTCTGAAGAATAAACATAGCCACTGATACCACACATATCCTTGCGATGCTGGGTTATGGCAGCATGCTTAAGAATTCACTGAATCAGAGCTCTAGGGTGGTGGTTGTATGAACTGGAAGTATCAGTTGAATATGACAGCATGGATGTCACTCTGAAACCCACTTTTTTTTTTTTTAGCAGTGACTGTTTCAGTTCAAATTTGCAAACTGTCAGCTTTGCTGGAGGAGTCCCTTTCTTGGATGTTCTTTAGCTTATCATTTTTCATGGCATGTGTTGCACTGTAATAGTAAAAGTGTTATCCTGAGAACAGTGTTCTGTGGGCGCTCTCTTGCAAAGTGAGTTTTCCTCATCCTCAGTTCTGCTGTCACTTAGCAACCAAGAGGATAACCAGCAAAACTCTCAATATTACCTTGTCAAGAAGATCAAAAGACAAATGAACAATGGAATTGTTTGGGAAACTACCTCATCTTCTTTGTTTTTGCCCTTGCTTCAGCAGCTGTCAGTGGCAGATGCACAAAAAATTGCTAATCATAGTGAATTTATGCTGCAGTCTAAGGATCTAGAAGATAGCTCCAGGGATGGATACCTTTCAATGCTCTTTGAGTCAAATATGGTCCAAGGATATATTGAGGTGGATCTGCTGAAGACAGGACTATGGCTTAGCATAATATCACTAGCTATCACAATCACCTTAATGTTGTGATGTGATCAAAGGTTTTGTTCAAATGCTCAGTGAAACCTCACCTATAGAAAGATTACACAGAGAACACATCAAGATTATGTCTATGCAAGAGTTTTAGAGAAATAGGATATAATAGTAGATAGGGACTGTGACAAGGATTTGGAAGAATTGGCTCCCACTGCCTTAACCCATCATAATTGCCTTGTGGTTTGACTTCTTGGATCACTCAGGCCACAGAGTTCTGTTTCACATCCATGACTGAGTTAAAAAATACGTTTTGAGAGAGGGAGAGTGGCACTCAGTATGCATTTAAAGGGTGATGGTTAATTAATTGTGTGGTAAAAAAAAGGTTTTCAGTGCTTAATTATCCATTAAAATGTGTTATTTTATTTCCACTCTGAATTTGCCTGCCTGTAAAAGAGCCTGTAAAAGAGACTGTCCTTTTCTATTACATTAAACAGTCTTTATAGTGGTCATCTTTTCCTCACGGAAGCATTTAGACTCTGTCATCAAATCATCTTCTTACCTTCCTTTTGATTAGCTTCTCTACTGATCCTCTATAATCTTCCTCTATAATGTTGTCTCCAACATTTCCTTAGACTGTTCTAGAAGCTTTGTTTTTTAGAAACTAAGAAAATTAACAAAAAAAAAAAACCCGCAAAATTTATGGTTGGTGGCATCCATCATTCTCCAAGTGCAAACCTTAGTATGGGGCTCAGTATCCTAGCACTGGGCTCTTCACATAAATGTAACGATGTCTTCCTTTTCCTGATTATCATTTACTTTCTACAGCTGGGTATGAGGCTTGGTGTCTTTAGTTATTTGTTACAAAAAGAGTCAGTGTTCATCTGGTTACCCTCAGGGAAGTCTGAGTTGCTTTTTTCTAAAACAAATTTCTTTATTATGAAAGTGCATCTCAGTCACTACAATGACCCTTGATGTAGCCTGTGTTAAATGACATATTACATGAGTCCATCTTGCATATTTTCTAGATCACATTATATAATTCATCTTCCCTTAGATAAACTTATCAGGTTTTGGGTCATTCTGTATCTCTATTGGTTATGTTTTATGATTTCTTCTGGCTAATAGCTAGTGATCATAGACTATAAGGTTATAATGGACTTCAGTAGGTCACCTAATCCATCCTGCTGAACACAGGCAATTAATGTCTAAGAAAAATCTCACTCAGGTGAGGTTCAGTGGCTGTCCAACTGAAGACACTCCAGTTTCACAGCTAGGTATGATGATGAGCATTTCCATCTGCCCATCTTGAATTTTTGGTGCAAGTGATCAGGTACCTTCTTATGACTGGATCACTTGGAGGTGGCCTTCAGTGCCGGTCCCCTGCAAGGTCCCAGGTCATGCTTTTGAAGCTGCAGACATTTGGTGACCTCACATCAGCACTGTTGTCACCTGGCACTCTAGTGAGATGGCTGGCAGAATTTAAGACGGACAGTTCCCTCAAGATGTGGCTCTGGGATTTTAACAACTAATGGCCCAAGCAGGCAAGGCTTGAGAGGAGAGAGTTAAAAAATGGCAGAAGCTACTGTTGTGGAAGACTATGTTGGGATCACAGCAGAGGTCTGTGCAGGGGCATTGCAGCCTTACGCTGCAACTGAAGCTGACGATCTTAATCTTTCTTACTGAAATCCTTGTGGCTAAACTTAACTGGTTCTGATAGAGTTGTTTCTTATTAACTATGGAGAAAACGAACAGGCAAAAACATTTAGGAGTGTGTCTGTAGATCACAGTATGATTAAAGTAAATGAAGAAAAAGCAAAAGAAGGCATTTCTCTCCATTTTCAATTCAGTTAATAACTTTTATGTTGCATTTGGAGTCCCTGAGGCCTCTGTGAAGAAAACATTGCTGTCACCTTTCTGCAGGCTAGAACCCAACAGGCACAGAGACAAGCTGAATTCAGGAAAGTCACAGAGTCATCTTGAGATGTGTGAGCTGTGGAAAAAACCACAGGTGTCTGACTTGCATTTCTATGAACAGCTTAATAAATAGCTTCTCCATTTTTTCAGAAAATACATAGGGTTCCTGCTATTGACTAATGATTTACTTCAGCTCCTGTTTGTACCCACATGAATGATAAAATTAATCTGTAGTCAAGAACTCAATGCCTCTATGCGAATGAACGTAGCATGGGGACTAAACAGTAGGAGTTAGACATGTGCACACCTGTGGGGCTGTGATCTGATTGGCATCACTGAGACATAGTGGGATGGCTCCTAAGACTGGAGTGTTACAACGGGACATTACAGGCTCTTTAGGAAGTACAGGCAGGGAAGACAAAGAGGAGCTGTCACCCTCTGTGTCAATGACTAGCCGGAGAGAATGGAGCTCTGCCTGAGAATGGATGAGGAGCCAACTGAGAGCTTATGGGTCAGGATTAAAGGGAGGGTAGGGACAGCTGATGTTATTGTGGGGGTCTGTCACAGGCCACGTGACCAGAAAGACTGAGCAGATAAGACCCTCTAAGGAGAGAATGGAGCAACCTCACGTTCGCAAGTCCTGGTCCTCATCCAAACTTCAACCACCCCAATATCTGTTGGAAGAACAACACAGCAAGGCATAAGCAATCCAGAAATTTTCTAAAATGTGCTGATGATAACTTCTTTTCCAAGTGGTAGAGGAGTCAATGAGAGAGGTGCTGTGCTGGACCTTGTTCTCACCAACAAGAAAGGGCTGGTGGGGAATGTGGAGCTCAAGGGCAGCCTTGGCTGCAGTGACCAGGAAATGGTGGAGTTCAAGATCCTTAGGCAGCAAAGAGGGAGATCATCAAGCTCACTACCCTGGACTTAAGGAGAGCAGACTTTGGCCTCTTCAGGGATCTGCTTGGTACAGTAGCCTGGGATAAAGCGCTGGAAGGAAGAGGGGCCTAAGCAAGCTGGTGGATATTCAAGGATCACCTCCTCCAAGCTCAGGAGTGATGCACCCCAACAAAGAGAAAGTCAGGTAAGAATGCCAGGAGGCTGCATGGATGAACAAGGATCTCTGGCTAAAGTGTTAATAGATTACCCTAAACTGATACGAACCACATGTTGACATGGGTTCTTCTTGGATGCAGTTGGTATAAAAGGGACACGCAACATTAAGCAATATCTGAAGCCTTCCAATTGCACACTTATCTGTTTCCATCCAACCTTCTCACTTGTTTTCTGTGTTTGCGGAAGCACTGAGCCTAATCTGATCTCTCTTCCATCTGTTTTGGAGTTTTTTATGGGATTGGTTAGCCTTGACTGGACACTTGGTGCCCACTAAGCTGCTCTATTACTGCCCTCCTCAGCTGGACAGGGGAAAA